>NW_007726649.1:5864-81186 GCF_000696425.1 Galeopterus variegatus | reverse complement strand
GCCGCCGCCCCGCGCAGCGCCGCGCCCGCGTGCCCCGGAGCTGCACCGGGTGGGGAGGACGATGCGCCGCAGCCTGGCGCCTGCAGACGCGGTTCGGGGCGCCCCGCGGGTGCTGCGGCTCCTGCGGGTTGGAGAGGCCGGGGCGGCGCCTTGATTGTTGCGCACCTGGGAGCCCGCTGGCCGGGAAAGACCGCTCTCGGAGTCCGCCGAGAGATCGAGGGGAGGCTGCCGGAGGCCGAGTCGCTCCGGGGAGAAGGCGGCGGCGGCCTAAGTTAGCCCCGGTAAAGGTTATTATTTTTTACCATATGGCGGCGAACCCTGTGGACATTTTCGTGGTCCGCGGGCCGACTGGAGCGCGCACGTGGCCGCGGCGCAGGCGGATGTCGTGGAGGCGATGCGGTCTCTTGGTCCTGCTCTAGGAGGGAGGGTCTCTGGCATTGTCAGTTGTCAGACACAGCCTCGAAGTCTGTACCCACCCCATCAACTCACCTAGACTCCCCTCACCTTGCCTCCTTACCCTCCCTCCCCTTCTTTGTAGACTGCAAGACTCAGCAAGTGACTTGATGAGCAAACCCTACGAGGAGGAGATTGTTTAGGGACACAGGCGACTAAATACGGAAAAAGGCAGAAGAACTGGTATACCTTTTCTCGATGGACAGCTGTTCCACAGAGCTGGCTTCAGATTAATGTTCCTGTTTAAATAAAGGGACAGTTTTCTTCTCGGCCCGTGGCCTACGTTCGTTGTTCCCTGTGCATGGTCCTGGGTGCTTGCTTAATAATTTAGAAGCACTGATAACTCTTTTGTTTGTGTTGATTTTATTGCTGTAAGACTAACGTAGTCTTTAACTTGTCCAGGAGTTGGTTACTGGGATCTTAACATAAGAATAAGGTGATATGGTGAAATTTAAGGAGTTGGTAAGTAGAATAGGAATTAAATGCACTGAAAACGCGCTGTCCAGTTCGGTAGACAGCAGCCACGTGTAACTACCTCAGCACTTGAAATGCCGGCTAGTCCGAACTGAGATGTGCTGTTGACTGTAAAATACACCGGATTCTGAGGATTTATTAGGAAAAGCAATATAAACTATCTCTTCAATAATTGTTTATATTGATTATAGGTTGAAATGATACCATTTTGGGTATATTGCATTAAATGAAATATGTTTAAAATTAATTTCACCTTTTTCTTTTGACTTTTAATGGAGCTAGTAGTATATTTAAAATTACATGTGTGGTTAACATTTCTGTTGGACAGCAGTGCTGTAGAAGTTTATGAGGAATATGGAAAATTACTGGGAACAGATAAGAGCAGTAGGAAAAAGCATTGCAGGTAGGATCTTTGCCCTCCTATAAGATTGATTCCAATAAAAGTAACTGGTTATAATTTAAATTTGCTTTTTACTGCTGGAGAATTAGTGTGCTTCACAAACTTTTGTTCTCCCTCTTTCCCCTCCAATTTAGTGGTTAGGGTGTGTTTCCTATAACAGGCTTAATACTGGGATTCACTAAGCAGCATTAAGAAGATTTGCCCTAGTGACCACACCTGATTTTCAAAGCACTTTCCCAACCCATTTTTAGTTGCTATAGAGTCAGAGGTAGATGGCTTATTAGTAGTCATCTAGTTAAATCTCAGTGAATTTTCCCACCAACTCTCAAAGTCAATCTTTTATTATAGGCTGTTCGGCCAACTGCATGGAAGGGACTGCATAGGACATGTGGTACTTCATTTCCAAATTGCTTGAGATGATACCATACCACTTTCTATTTCTTTGATCTGGTCATATTGAAAGGCTAACCAAAGCTTTGGTTCATTTAGATGCAAGTGAAATATCTTCAAAGGATTGCTCAAAATGATTGACATAACTTGAATATGTATTTTTTTCTTTAGGATGTTTGACCCAAATTATGAGGGTATTTGCTGCCGATTTGCATTTTTTTGCAAGGACCAACATAGTTATTTTTCAAGTTACAGATATTTTGCTAAAATAGTTGATTGGAGCTGGCAGGATACAAATAAAACAGCCCTTTATTTCAGGGTTGAGAATTCAAAATTGCAAAGTAGTTAACATATGTAGGAACTATTTATTTAGTTCCTGGCCTATAGGGATGAGCCAAGTTGTTTTTCAGGGATGTTGCTGGAGTATATGTCCCACCTGCTTTTTTTTGTTGTTGACCAAGGCAGCTTTGAGACAGAAATATCTGAGAACATTTTTCTCTTGTAGGACATTTTGATAGTGAAATTTTGTATCTTCTTTCAACTTTAAATGTTTTGTTTGTTATAAAGCCAGGGTATATGATATCATATTATATTGCTTTTTCTCTAGGCCTTTTTTCAATTTCAATCACATTTGAATAAATCACTTAGGGGTAAGCTAAAAGTTGTGAAATATTTGTAAGGGCTGTATATCTTAATATTACGCTTTAGCAGTATGTATGAGCTTCTATTCTATCCACTTGATTCTACCTGCAGTTAGCACAGGTAAAGAGAGGGCAATTCATTGTCAAGGAGACCGGAGAGGAGACTTTATTAATCTGGAGAGTCTCCTGGATCTTTGAGGGCTTTTGAGGTTCTGGGGTGGAGACAGTGGGGCTGGATCTTTGGCTAGGTTGGAGCAAGCCTGCATGTGTCTTTTTGGAGCAAACCTAGGATGCAGAGACAGAATGCGGCCTGGATGCTGCCAGCTCTAGCCAACCACCAAATCTTGAGGAGGGAGAGAAGTAGGATTTGGCTGGGCGCTAAGCTCCTGTAGCAGGTTAGATGTAAAGGTCATCCATCTTTTCCGAATACTTGTCAGTAAATTAAATCATTCTGTACTCCTATGTACCTGCCAACCAAATAGAAAATTGCTTTAGATGAGGTATTTTATATTTTGGTCTTTGAAGTGGTTTATGCCAGTTTCTGGTATCAAGATTTAATACAGACTTGGATCAGATATTGAGTATTTGATTGATCTGGTTTTCTCTCCACAGAGAGCCTGTAGCTTCATTGCACCATGTGTGGCATTTGGGCCCTCTTTGGCAGCGATGACTGCCTTTCTGTTCAGTGTCTCAGTGCTATGAAGATTGCACACAGGGGTCCAGATGCATTTCGTTTTGAGAATGTCAACGGATACACCAACTGCTGCTTTGGATTTCACCGGTTGGCAGTGGTTGACCAGCTGTTTGGAATGCAGCCAATTCGACTGAAGAAATATCCTTATTTGTGGCTCTGTTATAATGGTGAAATCTACAATCACAAGAAGGTAAGAAAATGAAAACAGAAGATGTCTGGATATGATTAAACCTCAGAGCTAGCTGGTTATGATAAT
Organism: Galeopterus variegatus; assembly: GCF_000696425.1. Classification (NCBI taxonomy): domain Eukaryota; kingdom Metazoa; phylum Chordata; class Mammalia; order Dermoptera; family Cynocephalidae; genus Galeopterus; species Galeopterus variegatus. Next base: position 77,878 of record NW_007726649.1, on the reverse strand, counting down.
ATATATTTTGTATAATGCTTTTTGCTTTTGAAAACACTTTTGTGTTATCTCATTTTCATCAGGGTACTGCTGCTCAAAGAGGTGAAATGACTTGGTCACAAAAAAAGTCACAAAAATGGGGATTACAATTCAGTTTTTGTGGCTCTTCGAATGGTTGTTTTTTCCCCTATTATGAATTTAAATATTTGTTAGAGCCTATGCTAGGCTCTGTGGTAGGCACTGGGGAAATAGTGGTAAAAAAGAGAAGTAGATCTGCACTATTATACATATAATATGGAAATGAGAAAATGAATATGCATCCAGTGAATATGAGGGTACTTCAAAAAGTTCATGGAAAGATTCATATTATCTTTCAATTCTATTTTTCCATGAACTCTTTGAAGTACTCTTACATGGGAGATCCACTTTCAGGAAATGTGGTCAGAGAAGGCCTCTTGAAGAAGTGACACTTGAACTGAGACCTAATGGACAAGGCTCAACTAGCAAGGCTGGGAAGAGCATTTCATGCAGAGAGAATAGCTTATGTAGAATCCCTGAGGTGGGAAGCAATCCTGGGATTGTAGTAGTAAGTGATTGGGGTGGGCAGGGTGGGTTGGGAAGGTAGGCAGGACCAGATCAAGCAGGGCTTTGTAGCCATGGTAAGGAGTTGGGGTATCATTCTAAGAGCAGTGACACTGGAGGATTTTAAAGCAGGGATAGAATTTAATGGTTTGGAGATGATCGTGTTTATAGCTTTTATGTGATGTTGAGATATATTTGTTGCAACTGTGTACTTTGCTTAATCAGAGCCAAAGGGCAGACAAGTAGACAGATGCAATGGCATGCAAGAAGTAAGACTTTTAGCAGCATTAAAATTGGAACAGCTTTCTTATCTGGTGAAAACTTACTTTTAGGGTAAGGGTGGGTGACAGGATAGAAGTTCTGCCCCTGGAAGCTGAATTTGATAAGAACCTGCCAATCCAGGATTATATGGCTAGTGTTTAAGAAATTTTTTTATCTACATTTTGCAAGTTATTTTTTGTTTGCCACTCCCCTCCCCAACTTTTAATTTTGAAAAAATTTCAACCATACAGGAAAGAACAAAGCAGTGAGCACCTCGATTGAATAATCATTATTGTTTTGCCATATTTGCTTTATCTCTCCACACACACACACACACACACACACACACACACACACACACACAGAGTAATTTTTTTGGCTGAATCATTTGAGAGTATGTTGCAGATATTATGACACTTTACACCTAAATATGTAAGCATTTATCTCCTAAGAATAAGGACATTCTTCTACCTAACACCAATACCCTTATTAAACCTAAGAAGCCATCATGCCATCTAATATCCAATTTATATTTAAATTTCCCCAAGTGTCCCAAGAATATCTTTATAGCTATTTTTTTGTTTTGTTTTGAGCCAGCTTTCAGTCAAGGTTGTGATGTGTTTCTGTATTTTTTGAGACTTCTTGATGTATGTGTATCCTTCATTGGTAGGGATTTCTACTGTAGTCACCCTTTGGACATTTTTATCCCTGAACAATAGCTTTTGCCATTGTTGCCTGCTTATAGGAATACTCTCAATAAATAGGCTTCTCATTCGAAAAGTTTTTATAGTTATTCAACAGATTCCTTTCATACATTAAGGGCCTGCTGTACACCAGGCATCATTTTTCTGGATGCTTGGAGATGAAATGGTGTAAAGGAAAGGTAAGAATGGCATTTCATGCTAGTGCGAGGTAGAGGAGGGGAGCAGTTAAGACTTCTTTCTAAGTCAAATTAGTATCATAAACATGAGAACGCTAGGTTATATTATGGCAATGATAACCTGGCTGGTTTTTACCTTTAATAGTTAGGAAACACCTTGTTTTACTTGAATAACACTGCTGCTTTTGTTAATTTTGTTAAAATGTTATAAGAAGTTAAATATCTTGAAAATATGTCTATTCTAAATTAGCCAAATATGTTATGTTTTTAAAAGCAAAGAAGTTCCATTGCTTCTACCAAGCATCTAAGCTTATGCAGTTTGGGCAGCTATAAGTCCGTCTCAAGAGTAGAATGTATATTTTAGGCTTAAGGAAAGTATTCTGCAGCGTAAGCTCCAACCCCCCCCCCCAACGTGGTTTGTTTGTTCGTTTGTTTGTTTTAAATGAAAATAACATTTACTACTACTAATAAAATACAGCCAGAGGTGTGCTGGGAGTGGAGGGAGACTGAAGGAAAGGAGGAATCCCAGTAAATGCTGGGGCCAAGACGAGGCCCTCTCACTGCAGGGGAATGTCAGGAACCCACAACCAACATGTCAAATGCCAGTGTGACTTCAGGAGGATGGCGAGATATGGGGCTTTTATTTAAGGGACTGCATTGGAGTGTGGTTTCAGGAGAGCAGGAAGTGGTACACATGAATCATTAACCAAGGGATCCTTCTCCTTTTTGGATAAATCACCTGCAAGGTTTAGGTCAGATAGGAGGCTGGGAATGGGGGAAGTAGATTTGGGAAACTGTTGCTTGCTAGTATTACAGGATGCTTTAGTGTCACTTATCCTTGAAGTCCTTCAGCCCAGAAGAGTCATCAGAAGACTGTTTTTAAACCCCACCTGCTAGTGACTGGATCATCCCCGATAGCAGGAAGAAGTGACCAGGTGGTGGCTTTGTAATCATTGGAGGCAGTCAAAGCCCATTTTTGGACAGTTCTATGAATGCTTATAGACAAAAGGTTCACAATTTATGGAGTGAGCTAGACTGTGAAGTGTATTAACGTGCCATACATGTACATATAGGTTTACTTTTTGAAATTTAAAAGTATATTTTAAATGTTTAAACTTATCCAGGATTTCCACCTGATTTTGTTCATGTTTAACCTCTTCTCTCTCCATTGTCAGCCAAAAATGAGAGTACAAGTACGGAGAAAGGAATACTGAGGTCTCTCCACCCTCACCAGTGGTGGTGGAGAGCCTCGGTGGGTGTGACTCAAACCCTCTCACACTATATGCGGTGCCAGTCATGGTCTCTTTGCTGTTCCTTTGGGACGTGTGAACTAATAAAGCTCTACTGTGATTTTGTCTGTCATTGAGAAGTAGCTTTAATGCCATTGCAGTGGAGGAGGGACTGTATTTTCTTGTCCACCCCTGGGGACCAGCAGCTTTGTTTTGGCCCCTGTATCTCTATTATTGTTACGGAATCATTTATTTGTCAGTGAGTGGTGCCAAATATGTTTATTTTGTCCTTCTGCTTTATATTTTCATAGGTTGGTATTTGAGGCTGAACAGGAAGAATCAGCCAATACCGTATTCCTAAACCAAAAGTTTACAGTTGGAGAAGACACTTTTTTTAGTGTCATGGCAACTGGGCAACCTATTTTCTTAACTTAAATATAAATGTACATAGTATACATATTAGTATGTATATAACTATGTATACATATGTATAGTATGTGTATAATATGCATTTCCATCCTTCCACATTTGCTGTTTTTGTACATTGCCACTGTATTCTATTTATCAAAACACAACTAAAATTGTCACAGGTTCAAATTTATGTTGTAAAGAATTTGCAGAATTGTGATTTGAAACAGCTGTGTTTTTTTTTTTTTTCCTTTTTGTCTTTTTTACTGACCGATAATGGGATTGCAACCCTCAGTGTCGCATCTGTACTGGGGACCAGCAACGGGATTGCAACCCTCGGTGTTGCGCCCGCACCGCGCTCAGCCAGTGAGCGGGAACCAGTCTCTACATGGGATCCGAACCCTCGGCGGGAGCGCCGCCGCGCTCCCAAGCGGCGCACTCTCCAGTGCGCCACCGGGCCGGCCCGAAACAGCTGTGTTTTGATAATGCCACGATTCTCGTAAATCACCAAAGTGCATGAAATGATCATAGATCACAGAAATAGTGAAACAGCTTTGCAATAAAGAATTATTAGTGAATGCACAAAGATTTTAACAATTTTATTTTGCTATTGATTTCTTTAGATGAAACATCATTTTGAATTTGAATACCAGACCAAAGTGGATGGTGAGATCATTCTCCATCTTTATGACAAAGGAGGAATTGAGCAAACAATCTGTATGCTGGATGGGGTGTTTGCATTTATTTTACTGGATACTGCCAGTAAGAAAGTGTTCTTGGGCAGAGATACCTATGGAGTCAGACCTTTGTTTAAAGCCATGACAGAAGATGGATTTTTGGCCGTGTGTTCAGAAGCTAAAGGTAATGATACAGTTTTTCTGTAGATTTTCATTATTGTCTTGGTTTTGGATATTTTCTAGATCATGTTTGAAAATCTATAGTGGGCAATCCAAAATTTTACAGGTGACTAAGGAAGTCACAGATTCTGTGAGTTTTGTTTTGTTTTAAAACAGAGGAGTTGGACTCTCTTTTTCATTACTTAAAATTCTGTAATCCTTGAAGGATGTCTATAGTACAGTCATTTTTTTTTTGGTTGTTGTGCTAATATGCTTTGCATCTGGTTTGATTATGTATTTTCAAGTCTTCCTGATACATATTGTAGTGGTAGGGTAGACCCTGCAATTATTGCACTGTGGTACCTGCTGCAGTTATAGCACAAGCAAATATTAGCTTTTGTTTTGTTTTGTTTTTTGGCAGCTGGCTGTGTGGGGATCCTTGGTCTTGGTGTTGCAACACCACTCTCTGATCAGTGAGCTAACCAGCCAGCCCTAATATGAGCATTTTAAAACAGCTTTATTGATATATAATTTATATACCATATAATTACCCTTTTAAAGTATACAATTCAGTGATTTTTAGTGTATTCACAGATATCTGTAACCAACACCCCCGTCAATTTTAGAAATTTTTCATCTGCAAAAGAATCCTTTTACCTTTAACTGTCATTCTCCATGCCTCCATATCCATAACCCAAAAGCCCCCATCCTCACTCCCATCTCAGCCCCTGGCAACTACCCATCTGCTTTGTGTCTCTGTGGATTTCCCTATTCTGGACATATATGGATCATATCATTATGTGAGCTTTTGTGACTGGATTCTTAGCATAATGTTTTCAAGATTTCTCTATGTCACAGCATGTGTTATTACTTGCTTTTTACAGCCAATGATATCCTGTTATGTGGATATACCATATCTTGTTTATCTGTTTGTCAGTTGGTGGGCATTTGGGTTGTTTCCACATTTTGGCTACTATATATAATGCAGCTGTAACATTGCATTCAAGTTTTTGTATGGACATACATTTTCATTTCATACCTAGGAGTGGAATTGCTGGGTCATATGGTAACTATGTTTAATTGTTTCAGGAATTGCCTGATGATTACTTGATATGGAACTATAATCTCATGTCCAATTTACCCTCTGAAATTTTTTTATTTTGAGGCTGGCTGGTAGGGGGATCCAGACAAACTTTTGACCTTGGTGTTATAACACTGCACTCTAACCAACTGAGCTAACTGGCCACCCCCTGAAATTTCTTGATTGTTCTTTTCTATGTCCTTAACGCTGCCCTTTTCAAGACTGAATGATCTCACCTAGAGTGCTGTGACAGTTTTCCTTTCCCATTGTTTTTAGAATAATCCATTAAAAACGCATCTGATCATGGAACTCCCTGCGTAAAACCTTGTAATTATTCTGTATCATCTGCAGGGTTTGTGGAGCTCGCTTGAGCTCTGCCAGCTAGTGAGGGGATCTGGGTCCCTGTTTGGTCTTTGAATTCAACACTACACAGATTACTGTGCTGACAATCTCAGTTGTAAATCTTAATGAGTATTTACTGTTACTATTTACAATAAAACATTGATTTTGTGTTAAAGATCATAGTGACGTCAAGTTGGGTACTGTCTGTGAAAATTTATTGAGGAAATTTAAAGTATAAGGTTTTATTAACACAGTGTATAGCAACTAGTTAAGGGATAGATGTCTGACTAATTGATATCTAACTTTACAGTATCTAACAGTGGAATATTTTTCTTGTTAAAGGATTGGGAACCGTGGCTGTTTTCTTAAAATACCTCAGTGCTGACAAAGAAATGACCTCCAAGATATCATAAAATTAACAGATTTAAGTTCATTTCTTTGCTTCATAAATGTGTCTGTCTTCTCTTTTTATGCTTGTTTGCTTTATTTTGGAAAGTAGATGTTCTTGATCAGAAATTCCAGCTAGGGAAGAGAAATTGAACACTGGAGATTTTCCTGTTGCTTTGAATTACTAGAAATCATTGTAATTTTGCTGTATATCTCTCTGCCACTATTATCTCTCTTGTAAGTAGATGGTAGGGCTTTGAGTGATTCAATTTTTCTCTCTATTTTGCTTATATAATGGGTATGTATTTGCATTTAAAGAAAGAAGCTATGTAGAAAGGTAGCCAATATTAACTAATAGGGAAAGCATTGTGAAGTGTTATCTAATTTGAATAAAGGTATCTTTATGAATTTGTAGGTCTTGTTACACTGAAGCACTCCACAACTCCCTTTTTAAAAGTGGAGCCTTTTCTTCCGGGACACTATGAAGTGCTGGATTTAAAGCCAAATGGCAAAGTTGCATCTGTGGAATTGGTTAAATATCATCACTGTAGAGATGAACCTCTGCATGCCCTCTATGACAATGTGGAAAAACTCTTCCCAGGTAACAAACACCAACCCACCTATTCCTCACCCCTTTCCCTCAAAGGAAAAAAGTTATACAGTTATACTCTCACATCATTTGAATGATTTCAGTTTTGAGACCTATTTTATTTCCTATTTCATTTGGAGGTAACACATTAGGATTTGGCAGGCTCCACTGTTGAGCAGATGCCGTCATGGTAGATATGCAAGATTGTGTGTCTCATTTCAATAAGTAATTCCGCCCAAGCTTTTCTGGAGCTGTTTCATTTACTTCTGTGTTTCTAGGTTTTGAGATAGAAACTGTGAAGAATAACCTCCGGATCCTTTTTGACAATGCTATTAAGAAGCGTTTGATGACAGACAGAAGGATTGGCTGCTTTTTATCAGGTAAAGGCAATTAAAAACCTAATTATATTTAGCATGTGTTTATTTTTATTTTTATTTTTTTTCCTTTTTGTCTTTTTTTCGTGTCCGGCAACGGATCGCAACCCTCAGTGTCACGCCCGTACCGGACCGGGACCGGCAACAGGATTGCAACCCTCGGTGTCGCGCCCGCACCTCTTTTTTCGTGTCCGGCAATGGATCGCAACCCTCAGTGTCGCGCCCGTACCGGACCGGGACCGGCAACAGGATTGCAACCCTCGGTGTCGCGCCCGCACCTCGCTCAGCCAGTGAGCGGGAACCAGTCTGTATGTGGGATCCGAACCCTCGGCGGGAGCGCCACCGCACTCCCAAGCGGCGCACTGTAGCAGTGTTCCACCGGGCCGGCCCAAGCATGTGTTTATTTTGAGTGAAATGATTTGTAGCAATTCTTTTGGTTTTGGCTATAAAATATTTGCTATATAATTTAATATTTCCTTCATTATAGGATGAAAAAATTTTTATAAGCTGCATTTAATATTCATAGTAATACTGCAACTTAGAGTTACACTATAGCTATCCTGTTGTTTTAAGAGTGAGCTCATAAACATTTTTTAGAATTCTTTGTAGTGATTTTTTTAACCAATTCCAATATTGCTACCATTATCACAGTTTATATATTATATTTTTCTCTTATTAAAGTTGATTTCAGTTTACAATATTTGGGGGTTTTAAATGAAGGAAAGAAAGCAGAAAGAAACAAAGAACCAAAAAAAGAGAGAAACAACCACCACAATAATACACTGAATTTTCAGAAGGAGTGAACAGAACTGTGGTCACGAGAGGTGGGAAAGGGGGAAGAGTGAGGGGGGTTAGGGAGAAATTGGGTAATGGACACAAAGATTAATTATGTTTTATAACGATGAATATGCTAATAATCCTGATTTGATTATCACATATTATATACAAATACTAATAGTCAACTCTGCACCCCACTAATATGTATAATCAATTGTTTTAATAAAAAATAATAAATAAATAGTAAAACAATAATCTTTGTGTTTAAATAGGATTGTAAATTATATGTGTCCCTCCCTGTAAGGCACACAACCAGCGCATTTTCTGTCTTGCGTGCAGGGGGCTTGGACTCCAGCCTGGTGGCCGCCACGCTGCTGAAGCAGCTGAAAGAGGAGCAGGTGCAGTATGCTTTCCAGACCTTTGCCATTGGCATGGAGGACAGCCCTGATTTACTGGCTGCTAGAAGGGTAAGATGCTGTGCCCGGTATGTAGTCAGAACAGACTTGTCATTAGAGTGAAAGTTTAGTCCATAATTGACGGTTCTGCTTCTGCTGTTGTATTGACTTGGGTAATTGTTTTAAATTAAATATATTAAAATAGAATGGAATGCCTGTTGAATATGCACTGTACTCTGGGAACTTTTATCTACCACAACCCATACAGTCCTCACAAAGACCTGATGATGATAATTCTGTCCTTTTGAAAGACAGGGCAGAGGGTGGTGGTTAAGGTGTGGGCTGTGGAGCCTGACTGCTGTTTTCAAATCCTGGCTCTACCACACAAGTCATCACTTACGTAATGAGAGTAATAGTGTCTACTGTGGGATAGTTTTGAGGTGAAAGTGATACAATTTGTATAAATTGTGTAGGATAGAACCTAGCATGTAGTAAGTCCTTACTGTTTTTCATTTTGTATAAAGCGCTATGTTTAGAACTACAGGCAGAGTGGACCTTGTCTGTATTCAGTGTGTGGGAGACCTGGTTCCCACTCCAGAAGAACTTATGTAGCATTGATGAGAAAGAGCTAGAGAGTAGTCCCAATGCAAGTTGATCGGTACTGAGAATCCAAAATAGCCGAAGAAAGCAAAATGAGGAGAAAGTGCTGTTCTGTTAGGAGTAACATCCTGGATGGAAAGTTAGGCATTGCAGAGGGGTCAAAAGGATGCCAAGTGTAGAGTGGGGGGACCGTGTTGGACTAGAGAGAGGTGAGGTTGTGTAGGTAAACAGGTGCGGGGAGGGAGGGTGGTGCTATCAGGGGCCTCCTGACTGCTCGGTTGAAGCCTTGGAGTGGGAAGAGCTGATGAGAATGCATTTCCTGGTTGAGTGGAGCAGAGAGACTGAGGCAGGCAAGGGCAGCTGGCTGGGTGGGGCTTGAATGTGGTAGCCTGAAAAATTATTTCCTCTTATTTTGCCTATTTTTCACTATTGTTGATTCATAATGCCTTGTACACTATGGTCATGTTTCATTTTCAAGGGTAGTTCTTTTCTTTAAATAACAAGTTATGAATATTTCTTTATATAATCAGGTGGCAAATCATATTGGAAGTGAACATCACGAAGTCCTCTTTAACTCTGAGGAAGGCATTCAGGCCCTGGATGAAGTCATATTTTCCTTAGAAACTTATGACATTACAACAGTTCGTGCTTCAGTAGGTAAGGTATTCTATGATATTAAAAAGGTTTTTTTAATACTGAAAAAGTATAAGGTTCAAAAAATATTATTTCAAGCAACAGCTTAAAAAACATTATTCGAGAATGAATACAAATAAAATTCCTATGTTATTGATTGTTTAAGCCCATTTAGGAATTTTCTGACTCTCCTTTGGAGTGAAGGGAACCATAAATACATCGCTCAGCCTCCACATTTATTATGGCGTCGCTTCCCAAGAGGGCGGATACATATTTTCTGCCCCCTCTCGTCCAGTTCCTCTGTATAATGTTTCTTGGGTGATAGTCTGTATAAAATGGGGAAATAGATCTATGTTGTAGTGCATTCTCCTTAAGGAATAGTAATTTTAGATGTATTTTGGTAAATACTTCGTCACAATATTAGTTTTGTCCTGTGGATGCATATCGAGATTGGAAGTATACTGCACATCAGACTGATCCTGTGTTGTCGAGCCTTTGATATGCTACTGGCTTAGATATGCCTCTCTTTTGAGAGACTTGCCTTGAAGTGCAAAAAATCTTAGGTTTTATTATGGTTTATAGCCCTCGGGAGCATCACAGTAAATAACAGATATACAGTATATCTGTGGTATTGAAATTTCATGGGGCAGGGACAGGATTAGGAAAAAAAAAAGTCTAAAAAGCCTCCTTAGGTAGAGTGATGATAAAAACATGGTTGAAAAGAAATACTGGTTTAGAAGAAATTGGAGGAGGAACCAAGCAGGTGTGTTTTAATAACTTAAACAGTCTCCCTAGCTATTTGTGAAATTTGGCAAATGGGGAGTGGCAGGAGAAAAAAACAACAAAATTAAAACTAAATGACCAAAACACTTATTCTTATTCTTCCATAGTTCTAACGGTATGAAAGGCATGAATTTTAAGCATTTTGAGTTATTGTTCAGTTTAGCAAATTTCAAGGTGGACATTCTCGGTCTAAAAACATTAGAATTTTAAAACCTGTTTATAAAATTGTAGAATGGTTCTGGGCTGTTTTATTGCAGCACTGTAACTTTTAAATTAAATATGTGTAAATGGCTTATAAGTATAAAGTCATTATTCTGGAAACTACTTTTTATTAATATGATGTCCAAAATAGTAAAGCTTGCAATTGTTTCTGAAAGCCAAATAAAAGGCATTTTTGGTGGAGGGTTATGTTGACATTAACGTTAACTTCTGTCTCTTATTTCAGGTATGTATTTGCTTTCCAAGTATATTCGGAAGAACACAGATAGTGTGGTGATATTCTCTGGAGAGGGATCAGATGAAGTTACCCAGGGTTACATATATTTTCACAAGGTGAGCACTCAGAAATGGAGGGATATTTGTGCTAGATTAAGAAAAGCATGAATTATTTGACTCTTTACTGTTGTCTGTTCTTTGAGTATAACAGTCACATTTTTTAGTGTTTTTTAGTTATTGAGGAAATCTGATAGTGTCTACTTTATATTTTGGGGGGAAGAAAGAAGTGTTATTTTTTAATTTAATTATTTTTTTGCCATTGTGGTAAAATATATATAACATTTTAAGCACTTTTAAACATACAGTTGCATGGAATTAATTACATTCACAATGCTGTGTAACCATTGCCTCTCTCTGTTTCTAAAACTTTTTCGTCATCCTAAACACAAACTCTGTACCCATTAAGAAATAATTTCTCATTATTCCTTCCCCCTCAGTTTCTGGTACCCTCTAATCTATTTCTATCTCTGAAATTATTTTTTATTTTTAATTTATTTTTTCTTAATTGGCCCATGATAATTGTATATATTTATGGACTACAGTGTGATATTTGGGTACATTTACACAGGATGCAATGATCATGTCAGGGTATTTAGCATATCCATTACCTTAAACATTTGCCACCTCTTTGTGCTGGAATGTTCAGCATCCTGTCAGCTAGCTACTTGAAGTTATACAGTAATTTCCTATTGACTGTAGTCTCCCTATATCTTATTCTTCTTATCTCTCTACAGTTTTGTATCCACTGGCCACCATATCCCCAGTCCCCCTTCCCCTCTCCTTACCAGTCTTTAGTAACCACTATTCTACTCTCTACTTCTATGACATCACATTTTTTGTTCCCATGTATGAGTGAGAACACGTAGTATGGGGAAAAATCTTAATAGTTTCAGATAATTTTCATTCTTTAAAGCTAGTTAAGCATGAGAATCCCCTTTCTGCTATTTCTTAATCCCCTGTGGGATTATGGCGGCTGCACAGTATGTCCAGTTTTGTTCCGATGCTGGCAGTTCGGGTGGGAGGCAAGGTATGCTTTATGAAGCATTGTTTGCCTCTATTCAGTCATTTACTCCTTTCCCTAAGCTTTGTTTAGCTTTTTGTCTTACCCACCTTTAGCGCTGGAATATATGTAAGAGGGAAAAATAAAAACTGTTTTGTGTGCCAAAAGCAAAGCTGTTCGCGTTTGGAGCTTCAGCTATTTGTTCATAAAATAGGCTCCTTCTCCTGAAAAAGCTGAGGAGGAGAGTGAGAGGCTCCTGAAGGAACTCTATCTGTTTGATGTTCTCCGTGCAGATCGGACTACTGCTGCCCATGGGTAACGTCTTTTTTTTAAAGAAATGGCTATAAAAAAACCAAAAAGCTCAATGGCTGATTTTTTTTTTTCCTCTGTTCAGTTGGCTATATGTTGTCAAGTATGACTCTAATAGAGAGAATGAAGCTTGTCTCTAACTTGGCCGCAAAAGAATTAGGCTAAATTAAAAGTGCTGTTCTGGTAATGGAGAGAGGTCTTCTATAGACTGTTGTAGACAGAGCTTCCGTCTTTAAAGGGTAACAGCATTCTGCTCACATCGGAACAACCAAGAGGGAAGGCAGCTGTAGCTAGACTGTCTTTTTAAGAGACGTAAATGTTATAAACTCCAGATAACAAGTATTGAGCACCTGCCCAGTCCATATGGTGCCGCAGTGACCCTCAGGGTATAGGACAATGAAGATGCAAGAAGTTTGATTAAGTTATAAAAGCAAGTTTCTTTGGTGTCATTTCTGGTCAGCTAAGGTTTTCACATTTTAGCTGGTCATGTTGGAGAATTGAAGACTTATTGTATATTATAAGCAATTGACATTAAATGTTGCTTCTACTAAAGTACCCTTAAATTAGAAAATAATTAAACACAGGGTTGGGGAATGAGCTGAATCTGTGGTTGTTATTCTATTCACTCGTCCTATTCAGAGTCACTAGGATTCAGGGACCCAATGATATGGCACTTGGTGAAATATTGTGAAACATTGATTTAAATTGCATATTGTATCTGAATGATTAGTCACTTGTAAAAGATACTCAATTGTCATCACATTTGATAACAGAAGAGGTGGTCTCACCTAGAAAAAACTTTGAGTCAGAAAGGTGCAGGCAAGGTACATTCTTAATGATTGGGCCACTTGCGATTCGTAACTTTTTCTGGTTTTGAGATACGCATTTAACTTACATAGAAAGGAAAGTAAAATAATAGTCTCAGTTTCACTCCCTAGATGAGATAATATATATTATTTTGAATGAAGATTTTCTCATTCATCTCTTAGTGTAGAATGTCATTAGGAGGGTTGTAAACATGACTTTATGATCTTAAAATTTTGCAGAATCTTGATAAATTGCTAGGAAACTGAATGAGAACCTAAACTAAAAGGCACTAAATACCCGTTTTGATTTAAATTTTCGTCTTTTCTCCTTTAAGCCTTGAACTGAGAGTCCCATTTCTGGATCATCGATTTTCTTCTTATTACTTGTCATTGCCACCAGAAATGAGAATTCCAAAGGTAGGTAAATCAGCTCAAGATAAAAACTGTCCACTGCTATCAGGTTATATTTGTAACTTTTACTGATTTTCCTTTTGTTTTCACATCAGAATGGGATAGAAAAACATCTCCTGAGAGAGACATTTGAGGACTCCAATCTGATACCTAAAGACATTCTCTGGCGGCCAAAAGAAGCCTTCAGTGATGGAATAACCTCAGTTAAGAATTCCTGGTTTAAGATTTTACAGGAATATGTTGAACATCAGGTATAATATATTTAAAAACATTTTCTGGAATAGCACGATTTAGATGCAGAGCTATAATTGCTGTTCCTTTTGTATTTAGCTTGAATGTGTATGTAGGAGAGATTCACAGTCCCTATAAACAATACCTCTTTTATGAGAATTATATAAGAATTAAGTAGCACAAAAGATTATAAAGTAGTATCTAGAATTGAAAGAGAGAGAGGAGACTTACTATACTGACCTTCATTTAACACGTTTTTGGACACCTGATGGGTGCCAAACATTATTAGGCACAAGTGAATAAAACACTCAGACTCAGAGCCACCAAATATTAGAAATATACATATGAATGTTTTTTAAAAGTCAATGTGACTATGCATAACATGGATATTTTAGCATTTTCCAAGTGATAGATGATTCATACTGTCTCCTGTACAATTTGTATATATATATAGGCTTGCTTTTTCTTAACTTTCTGTTGGTTTATGAAATCAGATCAAATACAAGTATTTCCATGCCATTTAAAAATGATTTTACACTTATTTTTACAGGTTGATGATGCAATGATGGCAACTGCAGCTCAGAAATTTCCCTTCAACACTCCTAAAACTAAAGAAGGCTATTACTACCGTCAACTCTTTGAACGTCACTACCCAGGCCGGGCTGACTGGCTGACCCATTACTGGATGCCCAAGTGGATCAATGCCACTGACCCTTCTGCCCGCACTCTGGCCCATTACAAGTCAGCTGCCAAAGCTTAGGTGCCCTCCAAGCTGTAGATGAAAGTAAATGTTTCTTGTTGTGAAGGCTAAGGAGGACTGGAGACACATAGGGGACCAGTGAGGGTTGACCACCCAGGTTTACTTGGGCATGAAAAAAATAAAAATCTTAGATCTAAAATGTTGCTCTAGTCATTTATATTCATGTGGTCTGATGTTGGCAATAACTTGCATCACTCTCCTGGAAGAGCTGCTTGAGAAGACATTTGGGTCTCATGCACACATGGCTTGTCATTCTAGAGCAGGGGTCAAACTTTTTAAATAAAGGGCCAGGCAGTAAATAGGATTTGCGGACCTCTGTTGGAGCCATTTGGTTCAGCCATTGTAATGCAAGAGCAGTTACGTATATAATGTGTAAACAAATGGGCATGGCCATGTTACATTAAAACTTTATTTATAAAGACAGGTGGTGGGTCAGATATGGACCATGGGCTGAAGTTTGTTGACACTTGTTCTAGAGCTAAGCATTTCTGATAAAAGGAAAAAGTGTTCTCACCCTAGTTGGGGAAGGAAGGTATAATAACATTGAATGAACAAGTAGAAGATTTTCATTTGAGTGCTCATTGGTTGTTTAGGGACAACGTTTTGAAATGCATTGTAAAGGTGAATTTAGCTATTAGGAACTTTTGAAGTAGAAGATGCTGCTTCACAGGTAAATATAAGAATGCTTGATGGGAATAGTGAATAGGCAGGAATTTAGCTGGTAAGTGGGAAGATGGGGGTTGTTTGAGGCTAGCTGTAGGCCTTCACCTACACTTTAGAAGTGTCTCCAGGAAACTAAGGAAATGTCATTAATTAGTATTAGATGAGTTTTAATGATTATCTTGTATTTGTAGGTGCTTGAATTGCTTAAACCTAGCATGATATGGTTCTAGGCATGTCCACTCTAAATGGCATCAAGAATGCTTGGGAAACTTGGTTGATAATGATTACACAGTGCACATTGCAAAATTAAGATATGGCATAAACCGGAAACTGCCCATTTTTGAGGATGCGGGGTTTGGCTCCATATTTTTAATTTTAGTGACTGTGAGATCTGGGATATTTAGATACCACCCAGAAGTTTGATAGTATCTTAAGCGATACTTAAGCCAATTTCATAGCAGCAAACTAGGTCAATCATAATGGCAGCAAGTTGCTAGATTTCAAAACTATACATAAGACCTGGATAAGGCTTTTAGCACATGGTATAAAGTTAGTTTTTTCTCTTCCTTTGCAACTTAAATAGTAGAAGGTTTGGAAAAATGGTAGCTGCTGGGGTCAGGTACACATGACTGAACAGCTTATGTATATTGCCAAGCCTGTTTTCCTGGACCATTCTGATACTGGTAATTCAGTGCAAAGGAAGTGTGCTGTATGGATTAATACAGCACTGCTAACAACAAACAATCCAGGCCTTTCAGGCATAAACTAGAAGATTCTTAGCTGATACCATCCTGCCATTTCGGTCTCACATGAGCACCCTCGTGAATGACCTGCCCTTTAGAGGTTTATTACACATTGCCTTAATCACTATCCTAGAAAAGGTACCACATAGTTTGAAAGAATAATATGCTTCGATTTAAAAAATGAAAAGCAAAAACCACCTAAAATCCTATCATAGCTTTAAAAGTTTTAAAGTTTTCTTGCATCTCTCTTGTTAGACATGCACAACTGTACATATGTAGGTAGATTATCTTAGTTAACATAGGCCTCAAAGCTTAAGTCCTTTGCAAGGAAAATATAAAACGGAACTAATCATGAGTCTATGATAGTCCAGCCTCAAAAGGATTATGCTCCACACTTTGTGGGAAATTACTTGCATCAGACCATTGTATGAATATGTTGTTGAGGTCACAGTCAGAGCATGCTCTTTAATTCTTCCTGCCTTGGGGTTGCCTTAGTTTGGTCTGGAGTCTGTGATAAGGGATTCTTGGAGTGGGTCCCCATGGAAGAGAAAAGCTGGCCAGGAGAAAGTAGAGTTGCAGCTAGGCAGGGAGGCGGTTACATGTGGCTCTAGACCTGTGCAGTGGATAAACCATTAACACCAAGCACATACTTGTCAAGTGTTCTAAGTACCTTATTGTATTAACTCATTCAGTCTTCAGTGAGGAAGTGTGGCAGATTTTATTTTCTCAAAGTGGCCATGGCAATACTCCTGGCCCCACACACTTGTCCAGAGCCTTGCTGCTCGTCTGAAGAAGTGGTCTATTTCCCCTCTCCTTGAGCCAGGCAGGATTTTATGATGGCCTTGACTAGGAGAATACATTGGAAATGATGCTGTGTGACTTCTGAGACTTGCTCACAAAAGGTGAATTGGCTTCTGCTCTTTCTCTTTTGATGCATGTAATAAGGAAGCCCAGGCCACACAGAGAGGCCAGATGTATGAGTTTGGGCTGACAGCCCCAGTAAAGGTCTCAGTCAACAGCCAACATCAACCACCAGGGAAGTGAGTGAGTGGCCCTTCAGATGATTTCAGCTCCTTGTCTTCGAGGCTTCGACCTGAGGCCCCAGCATGAGGAGCAGAGACAAGCCATTGCTGCTGTTCTCTCTCTGTCCGAGTTCCTCATTCACAAATCCATGAGCATGAATTGTTTGACACTATTAAGTTTTGGGGTGGTTTCTTGCACAAGAATAGTAACTGAAACAGGTAAACACCATTACCCTTGCTTTACGCAGGTCAAATAAGTTGCCCACAGCCATTCAGCTGATTAGTAAGTGGTGGGTCCCCAAGTTAGCCAGATAGATTGGCTGCAGAGCCTTCATGTTGCTCTTCCCTGACTGTTCTTGCATTGTCAGCATGAAAATACAGCCTGGCTCTCTGCTGTGAACTGGGAGACTAGGGAAGGGTCCTTTTCATGGCTTTTGTTGGGAGCAAGAATGGTGAGAGCACAGTGATGCTAACAAAGCACAGGCTAGGCGATGCTCAGAAAACCATTCCCACATTTCAGTGTGCTACACAACAAAAGGAATTTTTTGCTCAAACTATGTGTCCATCTTGGCCTCTGGGGCTGTGCTCACTGTTGAGAGGGCTACAATCACCATGGGACTCAGGTGGTGAAGGCACGGTGTTGACACATACTTCTACCATCCGCAAGGCAGGGGTGGAGAAAGTGGTGATCATGTACCGAAACCTAAGCTTCCCCTCCAAAGTGACATGTTACTTTTGCTCACATTCCACGCAAGTCACAGGGCCACCCCTAACTTCACGGGGGTGTGTGCCAGAAAAGAAGACGAAATATTTGGAGGACAGCACTAATGACTCTCAAAATCCATCCTTCAGTCATCAAATATTTGGCTTTCTTTCCTATATAAGAAATATACTCACCCCCTTATCAAGGGTGACAACCTGAGAATTCTGTTCTGTCATTGCCTCAAGCCCAGAGAGAGTTTAGTATCTCTGGGTGATACACCGATGTGGAATTTTGTGTTTCAGGGCCAGAGGTAGCACTTCTTCATGAACTAAGAAAACTCACCTGCTTCCTACCTGTCCAATATATAATAGAGCAGCAATAGAATAACAGCAGCACCACCAACAAAACACATTTGAAAAGGATAGAAGGGGAGACAGAGAGAGAACCCTAGTTATAGCAATTTTGACACCCTGCCAGTCAGTCATTGGAGGACTCCCAAGTCCAGCAGAAAATTGCTCTTCAAGGGTCACAGCAGCTAAGACAACAGTGTGTTGGCAGGAGGTAGGAATGGAAGAGCTGGGGGAATCGGTACCTGAGCACAGGTGAGAAATGTGGACCACTTTGAAGAGGGAGAGCTGGTTTTTAGCAATAAAGCTCCTTTGGCTCATGCCATGGTAACTTTGGTTGCACACAGTGAGTTAACATTTATTGATCATCCTTCCCGAGTGCCAAGGTTTGCTCTAAAATTATAATCAATCTTCACAACTGCCCTGAGGGATCTGTACTGTTGAGCTCATCCACGTTTTATGGATAAGGAAAGTGACATAGAGGGATTATGTTGCATACTCAAGGTCACATAGCTAATAAGTAATAGAAATGGGGTGTTTATTTTCAGGTTCCAGGGTTTTAGAGACTTTGTCTTTTACCCCTTCTCTGTGTTACCTTTCAAAGGAATACATAGAATAAATTATGTGCATGGAAAAAATGAAATTCCATAATTTTCTCTAATTCTACATTTTTAATAAATTTAATAACTTATTTTACTCATCTACTAATTTAATCATAATATAATTTCTGTACTTCAATTTAAAAAATTTGTAATGAACATGCACATGCACGCATCACTCATGCGATTTAGGTTTCTGTGATTTAGTTCTTGTGTGACTTTTTCTGTGGCTACTTACCTGATTTCAGGCCCTACCTAGCCAGTAAATGGATGCCAGCCAATTAATTCGTAGTCCTCTTTGCAACTTGGTGAATTTTTAATAACACTAGGGGGAAAAAGCCATACCTATACATTGTAAGTATATTTTAAAAATTGGCTGTTGCAGAATAGAGTACTTGATTTCTGAGGCTAATATTATAATATATAAAACCACAAGGTGGCAGCACACACGTTTTTATTGTCAGGCAATTTTATGTGTTTCTCAAAGGTTGTAGTATGGAGAAACTATTTTGTGCTAAATTGAAGAGATGGCACGTTCACCCCATAGAGTAAATCCCAGCACAGAAGCCGATAGTTTGCTATAGGTAATTGTGAACAGTTTTAACTTGCTAACAGCATATTACTGTTGTACAGGCCAGTGTAAGCTTGTATACGATATATGTATTTTTTTCTGAACCTTTTCTTTCCTTCCCCTTTAATCCACTATCCTAAGCATATTTGCACAAAGTGAGTCCTTATAAAAGTGAGATTCCTCATACTCTGGAAGGTGGATGACCCCAGATCTGTTTTTATTTGCTTTCGGAATTCAGTAAGAAAATCTACATAAACAAACAGTCATTTGCATAATCACCCGCTCTACCTAACCCTGATTCACCTCAGTTTATTCGAATGCAGGTAAAAGAACCTGCACTGAACACTTTGTTTACACATAATGTCAGCTAACATGTACTGATGACCTACTGTGTGCCTAATACTGGTCTAAGACTATACTCAGTCTCTGTAACAATCCTGAGAAGTACCCACATCCCATTTTATGGTTGAAGAAATGGAGTACAAACAGCCTAAACATTGAAAGAGAAGATGGTCAACTCGTGGCTAATGGAATTGTCTGTCGATTATAATGAACACCACAGTAAAGAGTCCTGTACCAGCAAGGTGATGTTTACATGTGGTTAGCTGACCCCCAGAAACTTGGTGAGCCCCCATTATAATGATCGTCATCCTGTGCAAGAAGTGCCTCCTTAGTTCTTACCAAAAAAGTGGTAACTTCTCTCCATTAAACTTATACTTTATGGGGTTGAGCTCAGGGCTGTGGTTTTAGTGGGAATGCTAGAAATTATGGAGCAGGAGGTTTGAAAGAGGGAGGGCAGGGAAGAAGCTTGGGTGTGTGTTGATCTATTTCAAGGAGTGAGAAGAAAACATAGTTGAAAAGAATGATTCATTATTGGGTAAAGTGGCAGGGTTTCTCTGGCTATGGATCAAGTAACCAGATCAAATTCTATGACCTACTGGCTTGGCATCTTTGCTAAAAAACACTGAATGCAACATGTATTGATCCTATTGTGCTATCCTCTGACCAAACCACATGCTGTTGTATTTGACAGGGGTTAGCAGGGTTGTGTGGCTCTTAGATGACCACAAGGTGAGGCAAGATGCTATTCACCTGGATATGTTCCACAAGCTTCTTTTTGGGAATTTTTTTGTGTGCGTGTGTCAGTTTTAATATCTGAATCCTGTGTGTGTATGTGTGTGTTTGTAGTTTAGCGCTTACTGTGGTCATAGACTAAAACCACAACCCCAGGTGATGACCTTGTGAACATCTTAGTCATACTGTATCACATGATTTGTATTGTCACAGACCTTGGCTTGCATTTCAAAGCAAGCTGTCTTCCATCAGCCTGATGTTAAAATACTCCATGCCTATGGCTCCTTCCTAATTCTGTGACTCACGTTGGGTGGTGGTGGCGGACGGTGGTCTCCCAACTTAGATCCCCAACTAAGGTACGGAATAGAAGAGAAAATGGGGTTGGTGGAACTTAAGTTCTGTTTGGGCAGCAAAGTTTGTGATGACAGCAGAGGGCATGTGGACCATGTGATATGCAATGTCATACATTACCACCCAGCCAGGAGTTGCACACTCAGTTGCTGAGAGGGGCCAGGCAGGCGTCCCTGGTGAAGCCACCCTGGGCCGCAGTAGAGAGCCATGACCAGGGGCAAAGCACAGGCTGCTCCTCAGACTCAGCCCTTCAATGTCACATGGCAGCACTGGTGTTCTTCTTTGTAAGAAAATTCAGATATATAGATTTTTGTGAAAAATCTCCTGATTTTTAAATATTGATGAAAATGTTTTATATGTGCCAAACAAAACATGTCTTGTGTGCTAACATTAATCTACATATAATCCATTCAGAATAACTCAACACACAGATCAGTAGCCCTCCCTCAACTCCCTTTCTTAACATGAAGGCCAGCACATTGTTAACTACAAGAAGGAATTGTTTTGCAGTTTTATTTTGTTCATTCATTCAGTCATTCCTCCAACAAGGCTGTGTTGAGTGCCTTCTTGTGCCAGGCATTATGCTGCCCACTAGAGAATAAAGGTTGTGTGTGTAGGGCAGGAAAAATATCTTTTCCTCATGCATCTGAGGTCCATGGCTGAGGACCCTACAAAATAAGAAAGGCCCCTATTAATGAGAGAAAATCATACAAATTCACCTACTATATGTTTTATGTGACACGGGAGACTTCATAGGAAATGAAGACTTGAAGAAATAGTTAAACCTGAGCGTGGTTTGTAATAGGCTTGATAGAGTGGACAGTTGTGGAGAAAATGATAGAACAAAAAGGACGTGATCTGAGGGGAATACACTAGGGGAAATACAGCAAGGCCTGTTTGTTCAGATTCTTTGTGATCCTTCATCTTCAAAGATAAGGATGTTCCTTTCCTCCAGGTACAGGAAGGGCATCTCTCACCTGAGGGTCTTATGAACTGTTTTGGGAAAAGGTTAAATTTTATAACCTGCTTCAGGGAAGGACAGGGTGAAGGTCAAAGAGACCCTCTGCCTTTCATTATACCAAAGTGACATATTTTGAAGTAGCTTGCCCTGAACCCCATAATATGTACTTGCCCTGACATATATAGGTGTTTTGATTCTCTTGTCTCTAACTGTAAAATTTTAATTCCCAGTGGTCACGAACCACAGTGCTTTAACGTTGAACATGTTATAGAGCTTAACTTGGAATCTGGGAGTAACGGGCTCTTAATAAAGACATTAGTTGATTTACTTACCATTTTGTGTTCACTCAGAAGACATCTACTGTCTCTATTTTGCAGAAAAAGACATAAAGACTTTTTTATTCTGTGGAACAACTGGCTAGAGCAAAGGAAGTAGAGTCAGTCTCAATCTGCCATCCATTCTACGTACCTCTAACATTAAAACCTCATCAGATGGTGTGGTTTTACATGGGACAGTGACAGAAATGTCAGCCCTTCAGACTCATATCTGATTTCCCTCTAGGCACCTCCATGTGTCCTCCGCTGTCATCATGAACTCGCCCAATGCAGGACTTGCACTTTCCCCTCCCCACTGTCTTTTTTATTCCCTGTCTCAGTTGGGGATTGGAATTGGGGAGACCACCTTTCCCCTCCGCCAGCCACAGCGAGGCACAGAATTAGAGAGGAGCACTGGGTAAAGTGAACTTCAAAGCCAAGGTGATGGGTGAAAGCTGGCTTTGCCATGCAGCCTAAGGTCTGAGAAAGACACAGACAGTATGGCCTTTGGCCACACTGACTCCTAGTCACATACAGATCACTCACGTTTTTCAATTTTGCCATTGTGATGATGTATTTGTCAAGGTAGGAGGGTGGAACATGTTTTATTTAGCAGTTGTGTTTGCTTGATTCATAACTTTCAATCATTTAAATATATGGTATGTGGGACTCCATTGGTGGTACTCTTGTCCCAGTCCCCATATGTTAGTTAGGTCAAAGTGATGCTAGCCATGGAGGTGACAATTCCCCACTTGGACCCTGTGGCATGATGGATAGGACACTCATGCTTGTTGTGAGAGATGTCTGAGGCTTTCTTTTTCAAATTCTAAGGGATGACCAGAGAAAAACAAAACCAGACCACAGTAGGAGTAGAATTTCCTGAAGAGCCTCCTGCTCTGCTGCCTTTTAGGTTCGAAGGCTTCCCACGCTCCTCTGCTTAGAGGCAGAAACAAGCAGAGGAGTGAGAATGGCTAGGACGGTTCACAAATGGAACGGGAGACAGTGAAAACGTGTGTGACGTGAGAGAAGTTCTGGGACTTGCTCACTTCTGAGAGAAGAGCAGCAGCCTGCCAAGATGGGGCGCTGGGAGGTGGGACTGGATGTAAAACTCCAGGAGGTACTGGGGAGAAAGGAGTAACACGGGGCAGAGAAAGCGGGTCCAAACAGGATGCTTTTCACCTTTAAGACTTACTTCAGATGCCAGTTTATCTGGGAGGCCTCCCCTGATCCTTCTAAAGCCGGGATGTTTTCCTGCTACTCAGTCCTCATGAAACCTGATACGAGTATATTCCTGTTATTACACTAGAGCAATGTTGTAGAATTATCTTGCTATGTGTCTGAGTCAATCAGGGTTTAACCAGGAAAATAGAAGCCTCTTTACATTTTGGGGCATAAAAGATTTGCTGCTAGGAATGAGGGAAGAACTGGGGGTGGGTAATGAAGGACAGGGAAGCCCAGGAGATGGAAACTGACACTGAAAATCTCATCCTGGAGTGAAGTGCAGGTGGTTCTCAGAAACTTGTAAGGAAGCTGTTTCAAATCTTAAGCATCTCCAAGAAGTCCTCCATCTTGTCCCACATGCAGCAGGGACATAGGTTGGTCCTCCTGAGCTCACCTGGGAGCCACTTGGAGTCTCTCATTTGCTCAAGAGTTTGCAGTTGCCTCTAGAGAATATAGCTTCTCTTTCCCTCTGCCTTCCAGGTCTCAAACAACTTTCTCTATGAGCAGCTCCACATCCCAGGAACAGGAACTGCAGGAGATGTTCTTAAAAGGGATGGTGGTGATGTCCAGTTGACAACAGATAATCCAGCACATATCTCACGATAGCTGTCAAAAGACAAAATTTCAACAAATTTAGTTAAATGATCTAATTGACTTTGTGATTTATTAATCAGGTAGCATCTCATCTAAGAATAGAAGGTTGCTCTATTGGGCATGGTGGAACAGTTGGTTTGTATAAGGTAGCTTGAGCAGGAACAAGGAAACAGCATAATACAAAAAGCAGACATCAGGTTACTTCAGGTTACTTTTCTTGCAAGGGTTAAAGCAGAAGGAGCTTCCTTATCATGTTGGCTAAAACTGGCCTGTTTGGGGACTTGGCTACTATCTTTCTCTCCTGATTTCTCAGAAATAACAACTTTGTTTCAGTTTGGTGCTATGGAACTTTGGCATGAGTGACTCCATTTTTGATAGGTCTGTTGGGGACTAGTGCAGGACTAGTTGGGGGACTCAATACAATAAATGGCCTCCTATAAATTTTATTTAATGTAGATTATGAGCTTTTTACTAGCTGGAGAATGTATCTTCTTCATATTTATGTTCTCACTGCCTAGTGCAGTTGCTGGAAAATAGAGGTGCTCAGTAAGTGTTCATTAAATGGCTGAAAAAGTTAATGAAGAGAGAACAGTATCTCCCTGAAACCAGGTGATTTTGTTTGCATTATAAACAATGCTTAAGTCTCCAGAATAGCCTTGCATTTGGCAATTTATGGTAGAGATAATGGCGATTGAGAATGATTTTTTTTCCAGGCTGAAAAGAACAATCACATTTCTGCATTCTAAAATTCTAGGTAGGAAGGAACTTTTGCAATTTATGGCATTGAAGCTGGTGAAGCATGTTAGCCAGAGAGCCAATCTCTATGGTATTACTTTTAAATTCTTTCCAGTGCCTGGGAACCATGTGCGTGTTAAGTGAGCTGCCACTAGGGGGCACTCTTGCTTGCTGTTGTAGGCCACTGCCTTTTCTAGACAGAATTGACTGTAAGGGAGCCAGAAATGTTACAACTCAAAGTGCTAAACTGTCCCTCAAGTTATACCTATAACATTGATATTAATTGACATAAGATTCACACATCGCTTCAAACAAGCACTAAAGCAAATATAAAAATCAAAGTACAAATTATAGCCTAATGTCGTTGTCTATAATGCTTTGACTGTCTGAGTTAAAGTACAACTGGCACTAGACTCTTGCTCTAAGTGACCCCAGGGGATATTCTCCCCAGTTACCCTGTCCCTGTTTCCCACGTAAGGTGGAGTGATTCAGAAGCTTCCTCTCTTACTTCTGCAATCTACAGGGAATCACTTTTCTATGGGGGAGAACCCCCAGCAGGTGAGTAGGCTCTTGAACTAGCTCCAATTAGGGCTAAGAAAGAGCTGATCATGTCAAATAGAGCAAACTTGCGACAGCATGACAAAAATCCTTCTTAAGATCTGCAAATTCCTTTCTAACCAAATGAAGGTCTTCCCTATAACTTCTTACACTTAAAAAAAAATTATAAAAGAAATACATGCTCATTGTGTAAAACCTAGAAAATAAAGATAGGCAAAGAAAAAAAAAAAAAAGAAAAGCATAATCTCAGCCCTATTAACCAATAAATATTTTAGTAAATGTTTGTCCTTTATGATTTATTTATTTATACACGTGATTAACTTGGTACGCTCTTAATGTACACTCTATGTTCCAGGCATCGTGCTAGGTTTTGCGTTTGCAAAGAAGAGCAAGGTAGTCTTTCTCTACGAGACAGCTTCTCTGTCTGTCTGTCTGTCTGTATGTCTCTCTATATATGAGGGTAGCTCAAAAAGTTTATGAGAAGATTGGTATTATCTTTTAATTTTATTTTTCCATGAACTTTGTGAAGTGCCCTTATATAGGTGTGTGTGTGTATATAAGTATACACGTTTTAGAAAAAGAGTATCATATTTTACACATTGTTTTGTATCTTGCTTTTTTTCTCTTACTGATATACTAATAACATTTTTCCATGTCACCGAATATTTTTCAAAGGCATTATTTTAAATTTATATTTTATTTTCTAGATATACTATAGTTTATTCCCTAATTTTTCCATTCTTAAAAATGTAAGTTGTATCTACTTTTTTCCACAAAAAATAATGACTCAATGAATAATGTTGTAGTCAGATCTTTGCTCACAATCACAATTATATTCCTACTCTAAATTCCCAAAGGTGGGGCTGATGGATTTGATGGATTAAACGACCTGCAAAATTTTAAGGCTTTGATAGTTATGGCTCAATTTCTTCCATCAGGGCTACATCATTTTTTGTTTCTATTCTCTCACTTTGAATCCTCACCAACACGATTTTCATTTAAATATAATTTTCATTCCATAGGTAAAGATATTATTTCATTGTTTAAATTTATGTTGTTTATATTCCTTTGATTACTAATGAGGTTGAACATATTTTCTTACATTCTTAATCATTTTTCTTATTTTTTGAATTGCTTGCTGATTTCTTCAATCTAGTTTCTTATTGGGCATTGTTTTTTCTTATTGATATGTAGGGATTCTTTTCATATTTAAGTTATTAACCTCTGCAATATGTTTTTAGTTTATTTGTCTTTTGTATTTTACTGTTTTGTCATATAGAATTTAACCTTTCTTTGATTAAGTTTTTGTCCTTTAAAGTTTCTAATTTTAGATCCTCTATTGCACGTCATTTAGCAAGAGGTAGACACAGGATGAGAATTTTTATGGTTCATTACAAATTATTCTCCAAAATTAGCTCTCCTTCGTATCTTTGGTTTAGAATTTCTCTAAAGAATCTTTGACTATGGAATAGGGAAATTACTTATTAAATCCTTCAACTCCTATTGAGAAACCTTAGCAAAGGTTTTTAATTGGGAGAGAGGGCTGCCCTCAGGGCCATTTTGAAACATATGGAGGCATTTTTGGTAATCATATGACTGGGAGAATCTACTGGTACTTAGTGGGTGGGGTCCAGGAATACTAATAGTAGTTCCTGTTGAGAAATACTGAATTAGACTATCATCCAAGGGCATCTTAAAATATATATTATTTCTTGAAAACGTAATACCAAAATATGTTTCCAGTTGACATATGGTAGTATTTTTTTTTTCCATACTGTATTCATTTATCCAAACTTAATGGATTGGAACACATCAAGCCTTTGCTTTAGTAACAGATAACATAGGCTTGGGTTGAGTATAGGCACGAGACAGATAGTCAGCTTGTGACTGGTTATCAATTTGACTTATCAAGTAAATTAAATTACTAATTTGCTCGGAAGGAGTTGCAGAGGGAGTTGAAATGAATTCATTGGATTTGTCAGCTGAGAGTAGTTGCAGTCTTAGTGATGCTCCAAAAAAATTCTACTGGGGACACATCTCTTTCCTATTCTCATCATGCTTTCCATTCTACATTCTCTAGTAAAGATTGTGACCTCAGGGTTGCCAATGCAACTGCTTTTGCTCAATATTTCTTCTAATTGCTCTGGGTGCTGTTTGTTTGTTCCGATGCAAATATAGAGGGCAGGAAATAACCAAGTCTGTTTTTATCTTTGAGTGTATTGTTCCCTGGAAATATAATTACTTTGTTCTTTTGAAATTGCCTTTGATCAAACAACAAATTGGTATAAACCAGAGGTTTTCTTTTGTTGCCTATAGATGGCAGTGATTATTAACTTGTCATTCTAAATATAAGCTGTTGGTTTCACCCAGGAGTTCTAAAGTGTTATATTAATGGCAGTGTTTATTGTGTTCTAATAAAAATTAGTAAGATTCACATGCCACCTTTGGAAGAGAAAGCTGAATTTATATGCTTAACACTATGTCATTTAAAATATTAGTTAACCAGACATGAAACACAAAAACCTTATTAAATTAAAATACTTCATCTGATTATGCAAAATATTGAATAGTGACAAAAGAGTTTAAGAGCAGGATTTGATTATTGTGGCCAAACTCAATGTCTCTAGGAAAAATGTATTCTAAAATGTACTTAAAGTATGATAAATTTTGTGCTCTATATTTTAGCTCCAGAACAGGATGTAGCAGTAATGGTTGATTGTTCTTTGTAGACACTGAAGATTCCAGAATGCGGACAACAAACAATGCTGTCCAAATGGAAGGAGTCATCAGAAAGTTAATGGAAATCAAACTACGAACATCATCTTTCCCTTATGTTAGCTCTTGGATGATGTATGGAATTTTAAAGTCATGAAGAAGATATAGTAGAACTGCAGAAGACTGGGAAGAGCCACTAAATGACCAAGGGACATGAATAGGAATTTTGTGAGGGCAGGTTCAAAAGATGAGTCTTCATCAAAGCAATAAAGGAGAAGTGGGAACGTGATCAGAATCAATTTGTCGTGGTCATTAGGCACTGCTTTACCTTTGAAAGGGGTTGATATAGTTTGGATGTGTTGTCCCTCCAAAGCCCATGTTGAAATCTGATCCCCAATGTGGCAGTGTTAGGTGTTTGGGTCATGGGTTTGGGATCCCTCATGAACAGATCAATACCTTCTCTGGGGGGTGGGGGTAGGGAGTGAGTTCTCACTCTGTTAGTTCCCTGGAGAGCTGATTGTTAAAAAGAACCTGGAACCTCCCCACCCCCTTCCTCTTACCACGTGATCTGCTTGCACCCACTGGCTGCCCTGCTGTTTTCTGCCATGAGTAGAAGCAACCTGAGGCCCATGCCAGATGCAGCTGTCCCAGAATCATGAGCCAAGTAAACCTCTTTTCTTGATAAATTACCAGTTTCAGGTATTCTGTTATAGCAACATAAAATCGATCTAATATGGGGGTTAATGGGGGATATATGAAGAGAAGTATTGCTTTCAGATGTACTCATTCATGGGATCTGCATACCAAGAGTGTGCAGAAGAAATGCTTAACATCACCAATCATCAGGGAGATAAAAATCAAAGCCATAATGAGATATCACCTCACCCCACTTAGCATAGCTATTTTCAAAAAGAAAAAGTCACGAATGCTGAGGATGTGGTGGAAGGGGAACTGTATGGCACTGTTGGTGGGACTGTAAATTAGCACAGCCATTATGGAAAACAGTATGGGGTTCCTCAAGAAACTAAAAACAGGACTACCTTATGATCCAGCAATGCCATTAGTAGGTATATATCCAGATGAAATGAAATCTGTATGTCAAAGAGATATCCGGACACCAATGTTTTTTGCAGCGCTATTAATGACAGGCAAAATAAGGCTCAACCTGAATTCCCATCTGCAGATGAATGGATAAAGAAAATGTGGAGATATATATATATATATATATATATATATATATATATGTATGTATATATATAATGAAATACTATTTAGCCATAAAACAGAATGAAATCCTGTCATTTGCAGCAACACGAGTGGACCTGGAGGACATTATGTTAAGTACAATAAGCCAGGTACAGAAAGGCAAACATCACATGATCTTACTCATAGGTGGAATCTAAAAAAGTTGATTTTATAGAAGTAGAGAGTATAATAGTGGTTAACAGAGGCTGGGTAGGGTACAGGAGAGTAGGGAACCAGCAGAGGTTGGTCAATAAGTAGAAAGTTATACCTGGACAAGAAGAATAAATTCCAGTGCCCTATTACACAGTAGGGTAACTATAGCTAATAACAAAGTAGTGTATATTTCAAGATAGCTACAAGAGAAGATTTTGAATGTTATCACCACAAAGAAATGCTCAATGTTTAAAGTGATGGATATGGTATTATTCTGATTTGATTATTAAATCAATGTATAAATGCATTGAAACATCACACTGTACACCATAAATATGTACAATTATTATGCATCAATTATAAATTTTAAAACAATTTTAAAGGAGAAAAAACCTGCATGTCTGTTGAAGTGGTTGTACCCAAATATGTGTTTACTAATAAGTTTCAAAAGGGAAAAAATGGAAGTTTTGAAGATACATCCCTGGTCTTCTAGGCTGAAGGAAGTGAATGCAGGTAGCTCCACCTTTCAAACCTCTCTGGGTTGTGAGATGGAACAACTTCAAGTCAAACTCAGTGCCACTGCTTATGTCTCTATTTTCATCAGAATTACAAATCAGTTTGGAAAGGTAAATTTAAAGCATTGTACTACCATGAATTTAGACAATTAACAGATATGTTGGATGGTCTTATGGGAGGTGTCCAGAGGAGGCTTGTTAGTGTTGTCAGAGGAGATTTATACATTAGATGTGGTCAGATTAGGTTTGTGATTCTATGAGCTTTTTTGAAATCAGGGCTAAGAGATGAAAATGAGAATCAAGATTATGAGTAGAATGAACATGAATATAAAATGTTTTGACTTAGCAATAGACAATGGAGCTGCCAACCTTATTTCCCTCTCTCCAAGTTGAAATTTCCTCAATTAATTATTTATTCAGTATATATTTACAAAGATCCTGCTTTGAGCCTGAATTCCAAGCCAACTCTCAATTTAGGTCTCTCAATTACAGGTCTCTCAATACATGTTTTCGTGCATAAATTACGATAACTAAGAGTAAGATAAAGAAGGTCAAGTTATAGTTTCCGTCCTCAGGTGGGCAGAAAGAAATAATGAAGAAAAGAGGAACACAGCTGAAGAGCTGGGATATAGATCTACTAAAGAAATAACCACAATACAGCATGCTATAAAATTTCCTAAGTGCTGCTTTAACATTATTCCATAAATTTTCAAATGCTGTGCTTTCATTTTCATCTGTTCAAAATATTTTCCAATTCCCCATTTAATTTCTTTCACTTGTGGGTTTCTTAGAACTGTGTTAGTTTTCAAGTATTTGAGAATTTTCCCAATGTCTTTCTGTTGTTGATTTCCAATTTTAATTCCATTGTGGTCAAAAAGTATACATTATATGATTTGAATCTTTAAATTTATTGAGTTTTTTAAAAAATTACTTCAGAGAATGGGACTCTTTGGAACTTTGTAGTCACTTAGTATATTGTCAGATTAAGTAACACTAGCTGCTAGTCCCTGTATCAGACAACCCACAAATCTCAGTGGCTTAACATAATAAATGACTTTATAGTTTTCGTAGCCTAAAGAGCGTTTGGTGGGCAACATTTCCTGTGATGATTCAGGACCCAGTCTCCCTCGTTTAGCAGTCCCATCACCCTCTAGGTTCTCCTCAAATTTCTACCCTGGAACCTTCGCATTCAGCTGCCTCATAAGTGAAGAGAATGAAAGATAATGCAAGAAGTTCTAGAATCAATCCTGGAAGTACTTTAAATCATTTCTGCTCACTTTCCATTAGCTGGAATCCAATCACATGGCCCAATTAACTGTAAAGGGGGCAGAAAGTGTTGTTTAGGGGGTGTTCTCGAGAAGAGGAGACATTTATTTGGAACTATGCTTCCTTAGATGAGGACATATATTCTTGAATTCTTAAACTTTCTGAAGTTATTGGTTACTATCATCTCTAAACTAAACACCTCAAGCTTTCTTCCTGTAAAACTGCATAAAATTGCAATAAGGTCCCTATAGGCTTCCTGCTAGTCACCTGTCACTCAATATCTTCCTGGCTTTTGATGTTTCCTCTCTCCTACTGCAGGTCGTCCCAGTTCACTATCAACATGAACACAGCTCTCTTTCTTCATTCTCTAACCACACTGACACAAGATAGACAATTGGTTATAGTGATTAGAAGCAAAGATTTATTGAAGACCTCAATGGACAATCAAGAGGGAAATCCAACGTGGAAAAGATACTTGACATTGCTGTTTCAAAGCTCTAGCAACTAAACTCTACCCTAGAAGTGTCTCACTCATCATTTCTCTCCAGATCTTGGATCTGACCTATTGGCATGGTGAATCTGGAGAACATTCTAAGGCTATTTCTCATCTCCCAATTTCTTCTTTCTCCTCTTCCAAAGCCCTTCCCTAAACAAACAAACCAAAAAAATAAAAACTGTTTCTCAGCTGTCAGAATAAATCAGCAAGATTCTCACTGAAGAAAATGACACCTATTAGCCAATCAACCAACTGACCAAACAAAAGCAATAGGAAACAGCTTCTCAGCCAAAGAAAAACATCTTTTACCTAATTATGTTGAACAATTCCAACCCCTTTAAGACTTAACACTTCCCATACAAAGTTGTCTCTTGTCCTTGCTTTGCCCATCTAAAATCCTTTAAATATTTTCCTCAAATAACAATTTTCTCCTAAAGTGCTCTCCTATTTCCTAGAAAAACTACTTTTTTTGGTCCTTTGTCTTTTCATCTGATTTGCTGTGGCATTTTTTTCCCCGTACACCCAATGGTATATTCTAACAAGGTTTTTGTAACTTTAAGAAGTTGTTTAAAAAGTGAAAGGAAATCTGAGCTCTGAATCATTAGAAAAATAGAGCAGATATTTTCAACCTTGTCTTCACATTAGGATCACCTGGGGAGCTTCTAAAAATCTTGATCCTCAGACCACACTCCGGACCAATTAGATTAGAATGAGGGAGAATAGGGGAGCTAGAGACCAGTGTGCTTTTGAAAGTTCTTCATGTGCTTCCAATGTACAGTTGAGACTGAATGCTACTGGATTAGAGAGAGATGCATCATCAATTGCAAGGAGTCCACTTTTAGATGATGGCTAAACTGCAACAAGATATATGTGTTTTCAAAAGTAGAAGGATAAATGTACCTTTAGAGCTACTTCTCTTGGGAGATAGCTTCTGATTCCCTTGGATTATCACTGTTTGAAGACACTGACACTGGGACATAATGTATTGGCTTCCAGATGGAATTAGATTGCTGCTTTTTCTGCAAGCAGTAGTATCAACCATGGTAATAACTTGGCTGTCAAATTTGCACATTTCAAACCTTGGAATAATTTCCATTACTAGTTGAATTTTATCTAGGGGTAATTAAAACATTATGCAGTAAATATAATTTAAAGTAAAGACAATTTTATCAAATATCCCATGGCCAAGGTTATTAGACAGCTGGTAAAGCTTTTAGAATCAGTGACATGAAGGAAATTCAAGAATGATTAAATAACTTCACAGATATCCTAAACTCTCAGGCCACCTTATAACTCCCTGTGGTATTAATAAATTAATTTCAACATTAATTTTCTGGGCCCAGAGTTATCTGCCCAAAATAGTGAAAATTATCTGAACTCCACTTTTTCCACAATTCAGTAGATGTTTACAAAGGAATTGGGTAATTTTGTTCAGATATGATATTGTCAAGCTACATGACTACACCAGTTGTGGAGTAAGGCAAATCATAACTAAAGCCAAAATGTTTCATTATTTTAGGTATACTAAGTTTCCATTTATATCATCAGGGCTAGGGCTCACAGACCCTGCAAACCCATTGTACAGACTGGGTCACCAGACCCCTCACATTCCAGGCTGGGTCACCAGATCCATTACATGCAGATCCACGCTAGGTAATTGGGAAAGATCCTGGGAGCCATTGGCAGATGACATGAGCCCAGTTATCAGCAATGGCAGCAGCAGCTTACAGGTCCAGTGGTAGCGCAGCCTCGTGGAGAGTCCTGGGGGCCCTGACAGCAACAGCTTGCAGCAACAGCTTGCAGCAGCAGCAGCAGTGGCCTCCCCATGGCTCCCCTGGGGGCATCCCAGGGATGGGGGGCCCTGTGGATCAGAGTCACTCATCCTTTATACTTAAGTCCATAACCCAGGACATATGGGTGCACATGTGCAATTACATTAGACGATAACCAAGCAACACCTGGGCGCATGTGCATATTTACATCAAATGCTCGGCAAGATTCTGAACATCTGAGGGGCCCTGACCATTTTCCTATATTTTCCCAACAGATATGTACAGAGTATTGCCTCCAGTATTACTTTCTGGTCCCACTAATCAGTAATTGATTGAGTGGCTGCCTTCCTTCTATTGTGGTTCCTGTTTTTATCATTCTGTATATATCTAAAGTGTGGATACATTTTAGTCTTCCAAATCAGAAACTTCCAAGTCATCTTTGACTTTTTATTCTGCTCCAACCCCAAACTCCAGGGCCATAAAAATAAATTATTCCTCACTTTGGAATACCTTTCAGATTGTTGCATCCTCTATGTTTTAACTGCCACTTTTTGCCAAGTGGCCTTTACTACTGAACTTCCTATCTGGTGTCTCAGCTTTTATCAATCTTTCTTTTTTTGGTTGACCCTGCTCTTCTATGAATTTTATCTTCTTGTTTATCACTTTCAGTAACACAACAAATTCTGAACTCCTTAGCCTTCTTAAGTCCTTTTATAAGCAGGATCTTCTCTGACTCTCCAGCCTATCTCCTCTTATTTCAACACCCACCTGTGCTGACAACGTAGATTTTTCCATTGGTAAGTCTTAAAAGAAATTTAAAAAAGGGGATGGTGATGCAACACCAGGTGATCAGGTCTTTTTATTTTTTAATCTGCTCTTCCCAGTTCTTTGGAACTAGATGAGTGGACAGTGTCTTAGTCTGTTTGGGCTGCTATAACAGAATACCATAGACTGGGAGGCTTTTAGGCAGAAATTTGTTTCTCACAATTCTGGAGGCTGGGAAGTCCAAGATCAAGGTGCTGTCAGATTTGATGTTTGGACAAGGCCTGCTTCCTGGTTCACAGACCCAGCTGTGTCCTCACATGGTGGAAGGAGGAGAACTCTGGTCTCTTCAGTGCCTTATCAGGGCACTAATCCCATTCGTGAGGGCTGCACCTTCATGATCTAATCACCTCCCAAAGGCCACACCTTCTAATACATATTAGGGATTAGGTTTTGACATACGCATTTTGGGGGAACACATATATTTAGACCAAATCAGACAGTGATCCAAGGATGTCTAAACCACAGACCCCAGCCATGGCCTACAGCTTGGCTGAGTCAATTATACTTACTCTTCAGGGAGTCTGAACTAAGTAACACATGAGGCCTGGTCGGTCAATGGTAGTAGCTGAAGGATGCAAAAGAAAAAAAAAAGTATGACTTTATTAGCATTTTCTCATTTTGATTATTTTATTTCATCCACTACCTCCACCTTCTCATCCTATGTTTTTAAAGCGAATCCCAGACATCGTATTATTTCATCTCTAAATACTCCATTATGTACCTCTAACAGATACAGGTTTTTTTTTTAATAAAACATTTTTACGGAATTAATAGAAATTCTTAAATATCATCTAATGCCCAGTCCATATTCAAGTTTCTCCAGTTGTCTTATTTATTTATTTATTTATTAAAAAATATTTGTTTTATGTATTTGTTTCATGCATTTTTTAATTTTTATTTTTTTAACTTTATTTTATCAATATGTCCAGTTGTCTTAAAGATGACTTTCTACAGTCATTTTGAGCAGTTTGAGTCAGAGTCCAAACACCACCTTCATATCACATTTAGTTATTCTGCAGCAGCCCCACCCACTACAGTGTTTATCCTCTAGAATTTCCCACATTCTGGATTTGGCTGATGGCTTCTTTAACCTTTTAAAGGTTAACCTTTTTCTTAAACTGAGAGTTGGAGGCTTGTTTAGATATTGAGGTATAATTTCTTAGGCAAGATTGTGTTATAGCTACCATTGTATACCTTTTATTGCATCACATTATGAAGCACATAATGTCTGGTTGTCTCGCTTTTAGAATGTAGTGGCACACTGAAGATGGCCACATATTCTTTGTCATACCTCCCATGGAGAGGTGGAGGCTCTTTCTCCTTCGTTCAGTCTAGGTTGACTCTTGTGCCCTGCTTGGGCAATAGAATGCTGCACTCCATGTATGGGCCCAGGCTCCAGGAAAGCTGGCAAAAGCTACGTTTTGAGAAGCTTGCTTCTGTCTCTAGCTCCTCCATCCTCTTTTCTCCCTCCCACTGTAGGAAACATTTTAATTAATTTTTGGTTTATCTTTTTTTTTTTTTCCTTTTTTGTCTTTTTTCGTGACCGGCAACGGGATTGCAACCCTCGGTGTCGCGCCCGCACCGCGCTCAACCAGTGAGCGGACTGGTCACTAAATGGGATCCGAACCCTCAGTGGGAGCGCTCCCAAGTGCCGCACTCTACCCAATTTTTGGTTTATCTTTATAAAAATATAAATAAATATGTACGAGTATTTATATATATTCCTAGTTATTTTTTTTTACATACACAAAAAGGCAAAATACTATAAGTAGTATATTGCTTTTTTTTTTTTTGTCTTTTTCGTGACTGGTAAGGGAATCGCAACCCTGCACCGGCCATTCCTATATAGGATCCGAACCCGCGGCGGGAGCGTCGCTGCACTCCCAGAGCGGCACTCTCCCGAGTGCGCCACGGGGCTGGCCCTGTATATTGCTTTTTTTCACTGTACAATATAACCTAGAGATCATTCCATATCAGTATATACTGTTCTTGTTAATTTTTAAAACTACACAGTCCTCCATCATATAGATGTATGATAGTCTATTCAATCAGTCCTCTTTGGATGGAAGTTGGGTTGTTTTCAGCTTTGTGTTTCTACAAATGATGCTACAATAGTAACCTTATGTAGATACTGTTTGGTGTTTTTGCCAGCATGTCTTTGAGCTAGATTTCTAGGAGTGAGGTTGATGGGTAAAAGGGTACATGCATATGTAACTCTTCTATGTGTGGTCAGCTGAAATTGAGGGTAGCAAAGGAGGTCTGTAAGGTTGAGAAGGTAGTAGAAGCACTGAGGAAATTTGAGACACAGAGGGAGCAATGAGATGGTCCCTCAGAGAGCCACAGTGACAGCAGACAGCTCCTAGAGCCACCCCAGCGCCCTGTGTAGGATTCCAATTTTAGGTCCAGTACATCTGTCCTTAAAAAATATTTTCTTGAGGTAACTTGAATGCGTTTCTGATCCTTGGAACCAAAAGAGTCTAACTAGAATGTTTAGAGAGTGGAACTATATTGAAAGGGTTCTGCCATTACTATTTTTATAAATTTCATTCAATCTTCAATATTTTATTACAGAATTTTTCAAATAGAAAAGTCAAAAGAAGAGTGCAACAAACATCTCTATGTCCAGCATCCAAATTCAAAATTCTGTGTTAATATTTTTTCATATACACTTTTTTCTGTAGGATAATTTGAAACTAAGTTTAAGATATCATGATACGTCAGTCCCTAAATACTTCAGTATGCATCTCCTAAGAGTAAGGACTAGTCCCTAAATAACCACAACACTATTATCAGAATTAAGAAAACTAATGATGGGCCGGCCCGGTGGCGCACTGCTACAGTGTGCTGCTTGGGAGAGCGGCGGCGCTTCCGCTGAGGGTTCAGATCCCACATACAGACTGGTTCCCGCTCACTGGCTGAGCGAGGCGCGGGAGCAACGCCGAGGGTTGCGATCCCGTTGCTGGTCCCGGTCCGGTACGGGCGCGACACTGAGGGTTGCAATCTGTTGCTGGACACGAAAAAAGACAAAAAGGAAAAAAAAAAAGAAAACTAGTGATAATTTCTTAATATCATCTAATATTTCATTCATATTCAAATTTTCCCATTATTTCTAGAATGATTTTATAGTTGTTTTTTTTTAGGGCATATCCAACCAAGTTACATGCAGATGCATGTATTTATTTAATAATATAGAAGTGTATTATGATGAACTCTTGAAAACAAAAGTGTTCTTAACTACCTGATCTAGAAAATTCAAAACTGTCATAAGAGATGCAGAAAAGAGATAAAGTAAAGAAATAAACATAGATCATAATAAAAAATGAGTTTTGAGCTTGATTTCAATCTCCCATAACAAAGTCTGTCAAAGAAAATGAATGGTAGTTACATATTCAACAAATTACACAATATATATAAAGATTATTATACTCTAAAAGAATTATGTACAGTTAATGTTTCATTAAAATATTTACATCAATGTGCTTTGTAAACTGATTAATAGTCTTTTATTTTTTTTTTTCATTCTTTAAAAAGATTAACAAAGTTTGCAAACTTTCATCTAGACTGACCAAGAAAAAAAAGACAGAAGACAGAAATCACTAAAATCAGAAATACAGCACGGGCATGGCAGAGCAGTAGCTTCTTCTATTACTCTGGAGTGGGCTTTGGGGAGAGAGATTTCCTCTTCTTTTTCTGGTCTTCTCTGGTGACTCTCCTTCTGTCACTGCAACTGGGTGGGCCACCTGCACGGTAGCTGTGACTACTGCTGTGGCATCGAGCTTCTTTTGAGGCAGCCATGGCTGTGGTGGGCCGCCTGTGAGGAAGTGGTGTTTTTGGCATGCTCCTTGCCTGCTTCCCGGTGGGAGATGCTACCCCCAGCTCCGGCCTAGGACCCTGGGCAGGTTCCATTTCTTGCCTACATCCAGGCGGAGGAGGCTGGCTCTCGGCTCCTGCCTTAGGACCCCAGGTGTGCTCTCATGTTGCCTATTTTAAAAAAGAACATTATTCTTCAGGACATGAATTACATTTTTCACTTGTTTTTAGAAGCATCAAGTGCAAAATATTCACTTTTTTTCTGTACTCCCATATTCAATATTCAGAATGCCCACTCGTGTATTTATAGTGAAGTTCACATTATTTTTTTAAACTGCCATCAGATTTTTAGTTAAAAATTTGAGTCCTATAAATTTTGTCATTATGTGGAATATAGTTTCTGCTCTCTGATCTGGCTAACCTCTTCAAGTGTTGGGCCAAAATGAATAGAATGACCATGTAATTTGTCTTCCAAACTGGGACTCTTTCAAAGCGAAACGGGCACTATTAATATTTATCTCAGGATAATGGGCATAAACCACGCATGTCCAGGGCAAACTGAGATCTATAATCGCCACACAGATGAGGAGCTGCATGCTGAGGATATCTCTAGACACTCCTTCCAGTGCCTGCATTCGGTACTGCTGAGAAAGATGGGGTTTCAGACCTTTTCTGTCTCTTTTTATGATGTACGTATTCTTCCTTCTCAGCAGTCTGATTCTTGTCTAGCTAGGTGAAATTCGCATTGCACTAGTCAAGAATCTTCTGTTTGTCATCATTGTTGATTTTGTCCTGATGCTTTTCAACTTCCATTTTAGCCTCCATGATGCATGCATAGGGCCTGAGTGAATTCTTGGAAATCAACTTGTCTCTCTGATTCTCACCTTCAGCTCTGTACTTTTCCACTTCCTTGACTATACACTCAATATCCTCCTTGCCCAAATGACCATTTTCAGAATCTTGTCCTTTTTTTCTGTACTCTTGCATTCAGCAGACATACTGAGAATGCTGAAGCCATCTATGTCAAATGTTCCCTCAATCTGAGAAATGTCTTTGAGCTCGAACTTGCCTAACGTATTGTTATTCTTGGTTACTGCACTGTCAACTTCATAGACCTGAATGAGCACACCAGGCTGGTTGTCAAAGTATAAAATGACAGTTTGTGCCTAGCTGGTATAATGATGGTACCAGTAGTTATAATACCAAGGAATAGCGAGAGCTGCAAAGAGCAGCAAACCCTTAAAATAGTCAGATTTTTCTCCAGCTAAGGTGGCTACCTGAACATCTGTAGCCATAAGCAACAGCTCTATCAGTGTCGATGCTATAGTTTAAATCCTTACCATTACTATTAGAGTGTATATGAAAAAATATTAACACAGAATTTTGAATTTGGATGCTGGACATAGAGAGGTTTGTTGCACTCTTCTTTTGACTTTTCTATTTGAAAAATTTTGTAATGAAATATTGAAGATTGAATGAAATTTATAAAAATAGTAATGGCAAGGATTGAAGGAGCTTCTAAATCTTGTGAATATGGGCAGAGCTACCAACCAGCATGGTCATGGACCTATGATTTGTCTTTACTGACATCGTGAAGGGCTTTCTCCATAGGGTACATCATGCCACAAAACATGTCAGCATTCTGTTATCAAAATGGACATGGGTAAGGGACATGTAGAGGAAATTAATCTAGACTTTGTTCTGGATACTGAAAGAATATGTGTTAGCATGTTCATAAGCATCAGAGAAGTGTCAGATAGACTTCTCATTCTCACTAATGTCCTTCTTATTTTTCTCTTGACCTTGATATTAAAATAGTTGACCTTTGGCTGAAAAAGTTTTCTCCACCCAAGCAGATGTCCCTAGTTGAAGATTAGACATCAAGATTCCATCTTCAAAAGTGAGGATAGATAAATCAAAAGTGGTACCTCCTGTGTCAAAGATCAACACATTTTGTTTGACAGTAACTGTCCAAGCCATAAGCAGCAGCAGTGGCAGTTGGCTCATGGACAATAAAGTGACCAATAATGTTTCTAGCATTGCTTGTGCCCTAGCACCAATACTCTTTAAATCTCTGGTACTGTGGTGATGTCTCAGCTTGCCAAAGTTAGCTTCTGTAATTTTGTTCATCTTCTTTAAATGAGTTTAGATAGAAAATTTTAATTTCCTCTTTATACTTCATCTAGATCTTTGGCCAGCCCGTCTTACTAGAGTGTTGAATCATCAAATTTGTGTCCAATCATACATTTGGCACTAAAAATCATATTATTGGATTCATAGTAACTTGATTATTTACAGTACCAGTGATCAATCATTTTATATATGTAAAGGTGACACTGCATGGATGATCCTCTTTCCCTGAGCACTGGAAATAATCTCAACCTTCTTATCTTGGAAGACACCCTCTTAGGAATGGATGGTGTAGGATCATAGTCAACTGCATGTTTCTTCAACCTGGTTTGGGGAAGATTGATTTGGCTCGTTGGAAAAAAGGCATAGACACCAGAGTTGCTGCTGCATTCAATAATCTTACTATTTCAACATGCAATAATATGAAAACCTGCAAAAAACTGTATGATAACCCTGACTTTGGAATTTAGTTTTTTCTTCTCCTATATTTCTTTATATTTTATGTTAAATCTTTTTAAATGTTTTTAAAGTTTATGCATGTTTATATTGCTTGTTGTCTTCTTCAACTTGTTTCTCATTCAGTGTTTTGTTTGTGAGATTTATCTATGTTGATAGGTGTAGCTCTAATTCCTTCACTACTGCATAGCATTTTATTGTTTGAATATGTCCAAATTTACTTATTTATTTTTCCATTTCCCCCTGATGTATTACTAGGGTGTTTCCATTTTTTTATTATTATTATTATTATTCATTATTTTTTATAGTCCTGAACCTGACTGTAAGTCCCTCCAGGGTAGAAATCGTGTTTTAATAATACAATAATAATAATGAAAATGATCATTTTATTTATCTCCATTTGACAGATAAAGAAGCCAAGCCTTCCTGACATTATTAAAAACAATGCTGTTGTGATTATGAAAGAAAAGATTAATGAATTCAATTATATGAAAATAAACACTGCATCAAAAACATCTTAAGAAAGGAAAAAATAATTCACTTAATATATTTTGAGTGCATATAACTATCAGAGAGTTAGTGTTCAGGATGAATAAAGAACTCCTACAAATCAATAGGAAGCACATAAAAACCTCAGTAAAAAATGGGAAAAAGTTATGAGACAATTTACAGAAGAGCAGAAGAATAAACCTGAGTCACCAATAAAATATTAAAAGATGTTCCATCTCACTAGAAATAAAGAAAAATGCAAATAAAACCCACAATAATTATACTCAGCACACTGTAAAAATTAAAAAAAAAAAACAAAAAAAAACCAAACCAATGAGCCCAAGTAATGGCAAAGATGTGGACTGATGAAAACCCTTCTTACCTGGCTTCAGGAAGTTTAAATTGGTACAACCATTTTGGGAAGCAAACTGACAATATCCAGTAAGATTAAAGCTAAGAATACTCCTGACCCAGCACCTCCACTGCTGAAAAGTATCCTAAAAAACTCTTACCCAGGTATCTAGTGAACTGTGTATAAATGTTCTTTACAGATTTTTTCAGCAAGAATTTTTCTGTTAGCATAAGTTAGATCATGCAGGTCATAGTAATTTTTAAATTAGAATGATTTAGCTATCTCCATCTTTAATTCATCAATATATATTAATATAAAATACATTTTTATGGTCAGCAAAAATCCCTAATGGTTCAAATTCACTTGCTCATTTTCTTTTGCACTTATTATGTGCCTACTACATAGTAGGTGCTCTGGTAGGTGCCGGAGTGAATTAGACATAGTAGCTACCATTTATTATTTTTAAGTTTTTAAAAATTACTCAAATATTCCTATCTCTGCTCTTATAAACATCTTTCTGTCCCAGAAAGCAAGTTCCAGTTTTGCAAGGAGTGTAACATTATCTGGATTAAGCCATCCCTGTCTCCTGTCATTGATCTTTTGTCATGACCATAGAGGATGCTCAGTAATCACTGGTTGATGGTGATCAGTTATAAAGTTCTTGTCCCTTGGGCTCTCATCTGTAAAGAGACATTAAAGAAATCCATTTAGTCACTAGCAGGAAATGAATAAACAGATGCAGAATGGCTTGTGAAATTATAAAGCACAGACAAGAATAATTCCCTGAAGTTCCATCTTTCAGAGCTGTTTCATTCTCTGCTTCTTAGAGGCAGAGGAAATAAGGATAATAAAACATGATAAAGAAAAGAGAGAAGAGAAAGCACTTCTGCAGTGCTTCGTTCACTATCGAATTCACTGCTCCTAAAGCATTTCAGAGGGAAAATGAAATGCATTTTTAAATGTTTTTTTCTTTAAATCAGAGAAGGATGTTGAAATCATTTGTTTCCTATTTATCAAATGTAGTATCCTTTGTATTTTATAAAAACTGACTTTTGTATTTCATGTATTCATCAAATTGGTGAAAACATCTCTCTCAGTTGGCAAAATAGATTTTAATCTGATAAGCATGATTTCAGAAGCTGCGATGTTCATCTCATCTAGAGAATAAAAATAGAATATTTCTATTCTATTTTATTATTTATGGATAATTTTGTGTGAACTTTTGGGAAAAATAACATCGACTACAGGTATCAGGAAAAAAGTTTCTGCTGCCTACAGCATACGGTTCCACCTATGCGTTTCTGGCTGGATTTCTCCTGCTTTGTGCAGCAGCATTGAGGAGCAGAGATACATTTTGCTTCTCTTCGATTTTCCTCCAAGCAAACTGGTCAGATTCAGGAGATGGTCATCAGCATCCAGAGCAAAAATTTGTTAATTTCATAGTAACAAAGTAGGGCAGAGAGCGCAGATAAACTCTGAACAAATTACACCTTCACTGGTCTTACTAGAACACTTCAGGAGAATGTCTGCTACCTACCTTGACCTCCCTTGCCCTTCCCTGCCAACTGGTCTTACTCTCGGGGTCCTAGAGCAAGAATGTAGCTCTTCTGTTCCAATATACTATATGTTGTTACTACTCTGCAGAAGCAGAATAGGCCCCCACACAAAATTTAGTTTCAATGTTAAGATCAATGATACTACACACATATGTGAGGTATGAAATATATTACTTAGATAATGAGGTTTTCTGGAGAGGGCAAAGAAAAAAGACTGACTTGGAGGTTTTATAGTGGTTACTGGGTGGGGCTGGGATGAGGATTCCTGCACATAAGCAGAGGCTTGTGTAATTTGCATTTCCCACTGGAGCCAAAGAAGGGCACACCCTGGGTTTCTTACCAGCTTGCTCAGATGTGGGGTGTAAGGTGAAGTGTAAAAGTTGTAGTCAACAAATACCGTAAGACTCTATTATTCTGTGTATGTCCTCTGCTTCTATCAAGCAAACCACTCCTCAGATAAAGTGGTAGGGGTGGAGGTAAGGAAAAAGTTGTTTTTACCAATACACTGAAACTTAGAAATTCCATTCACACTTCATGTTCAGAGCACATTTGTCTTGCTATGACAAGGGCTACTGTGAGGCTAATGTCGCAAACCCTACTCACAGCGCCACTTGTCTAGCTCTTAATCCTGTTCGTGATGCCAACTGTAAAGCTAGGTGACCATGCTAGTTGTCGCGGCTCTTTTACCTGCCGGTAATCCTGCACCAACTGGGCTGATTATTGAGCTAAGGTTGGGTCTGGAGCCCACAGACCCCTCAAGCCCATTCACAGACTGGGTCACAAACCTTTCATATGCCAGGCTGGGTCACCAGACTCCTTCATGCCAGGCTGGGTGACCAGACCCCTTCACGCAGGTCTCTGAGCTAGGTAACCAGCCACGCCATCCTTGGAAGCCACAGGTCTGGAAATACATGGTCGTGCAGGGCAGGTGCCTGAGGCAGTAAAATACCAGCCAAAGCGGTGGCGGCTGTGCACTCACTCCACCCACACACACAATGTTTATGGAACCACCCTGAACCGGCTCGGAGGTGAGGGGAGCCTGATCAATTATTCCATTTTCCCAACAACATTAAATCATTACTTCTTTGACTTGGCTTATTTTCTTTGCTTATTTGTAACATCATGCATTGTATTAAACTTTCTCTACATTCAACATTTACTTATGTAATTTTGATTGCTTGAACTCCTCAGTATGTAGTGTGTTCAAATAGAGTTAAAATAAAATACATATTTATTATCTAATCTGATTAAACAGTTTAAAAATGTGCTCTCACTTTAGGCTAAGCAATAGATCTGGTTCTAAAGAATACTATTCATAGACTATTTGAGGAGATATAGGGTAGCATTAACAGGAAGAAAGCAGAGAGGACACAGGGCTTCATTCTTTTCCATTGGGCTTTGTAAGAGAATCCAAAATATGAAAAAAATAATTACAGGAGTAGAGAAGGACACACTCTCTCCTTTCGTTAGAGAGGATGAAGGGTTTCTAGATAGGAGGGAGGAAATTATCCAAGAAGAAAACCAGAGAAATCAGGATTCCTGGGATTTGTTATAACT
The DNA here is from genome assembly GCF_000696425.1 of Galeopterus variegatus. Classification (NCBI taxonomy): domain Eukaryota; kingdom Metazoa; phylum Chordata; class Mammalia; order Dermoptera; family Cynocephalidae; genus Galeopterus; species Galeopterus variegatus. The sequence continues at coordinate 33,937 of NW_007726649.1, read as the reverse complement.
GTGGATGGAAAATGGAGACAGAAAGACATGCCCAGAGTCACTACAGGCAAAGGTTCTGCCCTGGGATTGGACCCGGCTCTGGAGAGGCTCTTCTTTCTGAGAATATGGGGAGAAGCCCCAACACTAAGGAAAGGAGGCTTTTCTGGACCACGGCTTCAATACAAAGATGATGAAAAGCTGGCAAGGGCTTTTATGAATTTTGTGAGGTTCGGGAAGAATATGATGAACGAAAGACTCAAAGACAAATATGTTAAGTAGAAATATGAGAAGGTAGGAAAAAACTTCCTAGGAAAGAAATATGAAATTGATATTTTGGAGATATGTTTGGTATCAGGTATGAGTAGATATATAAAAATGGAAGAGAAGCCTAGTTATTCTTAGGGGAAAAACAGCAAAATAAGTTGAGAACAAAATTCTGAATTATATATGTTCACCCATTCAATCATTCAACAAATAATTATTGCGTGCTTATTATGTACCAGGCCCCATTTTAGGTACAGGGAATAAAAAGGTGGGGAAGATAGAGAATCTACCTCTAGGGAGTTTTGGTGCTTAGAAGAACGGAGGAATGAGGTTTTGACTAGGTTTTGAAAGTCAAGGGGCAGAGAACAAAACCAAGCATGTCCTGAGTTTATATTTCCCTAAGCTTTAGGAAAAGGGGACAATTTTTATTTTTTAATTGATAGGGAGTTGACTAGAGATGTGTTTTTCTAGAAATAAAATATATTAAAAAAAAAAAAAGAAATACACCTTAAATGTCAGCCAAGGGCTTCCCTACCTCTTAAGACCTAAGTAAAATGAATGTAGTACTTCAGTTTTTTGTGAATTCCCAAAGGCAAGAGTGGAGATGGGGCTAATTAATAATTGTAAGGTCACAGCACCTATGGGGTTGTGGATTCCCCAGCCCTCCCACCAACCTCTGCCTTTTCTCCAGTTTCCACCCCAGCATACCAAGCATTCTTCACATAAGGTCTGAGTCACTGAGATAACCACCGGCAAGGAGAAGTGATCACTATGATGGCCTGAGAGCAGTATTTCTCAATCCCAATGCTACTGACATTTGGGCTGGATAATTCTTTGTGGTGGGAACTGTCTTGTGCATTGTCAGATGTTTAGTAACATCCCTGGCCTCTACCAAAGAAATGACATTAGCCATCTCTCCCTTTTTTATGAGTAGTGACAACCAAATGTCCCTTAGTGTCAAAATTGCTCTTGATTGAGAAACACTGGCTTAGATCAATCATTCTTCACCTGGGAGTGGGGTTTTGATGATGGGGGTGGGCTGGAGGGGTGATTGTGAGATGGGTGTTGAGGAGTGTGGCAGACACTGCCAGTTCAGGCCCTCCCTGTCACACAGCTGCAGAGGGCACCCTTCACATCGTGTTTTATTTAATGGCACCGCCTAGCACACGTATACCTTGTGAATGGTGCTCCTGGAGTTGTTTAACACAGAAGTACCCTGACAGTTACCTATCCAATATGCAATCTTTCCTTCCATCCCCAGTAACAGACCCATGCCCTGGCCTGTCCAGAGGGTCAGCCCAGACACAACTGTGAATTACACAAAGTTCATCTTTAGTGCTCCCAGCCTTCTCTGTCTATACCTCTCTGTTTCTTTCAACTCTTCCCACTCTCTTCCATCCTCAGGTTTCTTTGCACTCACTGGCCTCCCGCCAAGAATGAAGTTCTCACTACTCAAAAGTCCACTGTGGATTAGTGTAATGGGTCTGAGGAGGGGCTGATAAAGGACTGAATCTCTAATAGTGGAAGCATAGACCCTATAATGCTTGGTAATAGTAATAATGACAGCATTAGCTTACACATTGGCCACTTATTATGTGGCAGCTACTTTGCTAGGCACAGTATTTGTATGTCCCATTTAATCTTAACTACCAGTTCATGAGGTAAGTGCAATCATCATTCCCACAATGCAGGAAAGTTTCCCAGAGTTAAACAGCTAATAGGTAATGGATTGGGAGTTGAACCAGGTGATCCAATTCCAGGGTTTGGGCTCCTAATCACTTTTATGTAAAATGGCCTCTCAAATTATATCATACATGTAATCACTATACAGGTAACCACTTTCTGCACCCATATATAACGTTCACCTTGCCTATCCTGACCACTAAAACAGAGACACAAAAACCAAATTTGGATTTGTGCTCTATTTTCAAGGTAGAAGATAAGGGTAAGAAGCACCAGCCAGACAGGCTGACATGGGGGTGGCATCAAGGTCAAGCTTGAATCAGGTGTGAGGGATTCCTGGGAGCAGCTAGAAAGGATGAAGTGAGACCAGATATGTGGTAGAGAGAATACCAGACCTGAGGTGCTAAGGTCTCAAATGTGAAGCCAGGCAAGTGCAGAGGTAGTGAACTGCAGTGGAAGATTCAGTGTCGAGGACAGCAGAGTGCTGGAAGCTGCCTATCCTGGGCTGTCCTGGGAGGTTGGAGCTGGCTGTCCTGGGAGGTTGGATCTGAATGAGGTAAAGGCAGAGGGTTGAGGTCAACTCCACCTGCTTGTTCCATCCTGCCCTGTGAAAGCATGGCATAATCAAGATTTTCTTGGGGTGACAACCAAAAAAAAAAAAAAAAAATAGACAAAGAACCAGAGCTCTACCCACACTCGCAAGGCCAACCCAGTACATAGCTTCAGGGGCAGATAGAGTTAGTTACTCAGGGGAATGTGATTTAGGGAAACCAAAAAAAAAAAAGCACCTTTAATTCCCCAAATGTCTCTCCTAGCTGCCTTTTATGGCATGTAAAATTCCACCGTCATAGATTTATTTATTTGGATTAGAGCTCGTGTAAATGTCCGTGGAAGGTCCACCTACCTTAAGAGAGGATGACTTTCCATTGGGAAAAGTGAATGTGGCCTTGTGGAAGGGACACAGAGTAGGTGAGTTTGGATCACAGCCTAGAAATAAAGGATAGATGCTGGGTATTACGAAATGCTCAGTGAAAGCCAGAGTAGGTGGGCACAGCCATCGTGATTCCTTTCAGCAGGAGGCAGAATGAGAACACAGGGGCACAGCAAGATAGGGAGTTACTGGGAATGAGACAAGGAGTTGGGTGTGTGGTCAGAGTGGGAAAGTTGACTTGTTGGTCACCTCGACATTTGAGGGTCCCAACCCTTTTATTAGATTCTATTCAGTTGTTGAGCTTCATTTTAGATTATTTTTCTCCACTAATTTTTTTTTTCTTTACTATGTGAAATTCTTCTTTGTTGTCCTAGGTTAACCTTTCTTTCTTTCTCTGTGCACATCAGGGTGTGGCAACATCATTTAGTTTGAGTAATAAGGACCAAAAATTTCCCTGCAAAAAGTCCTTGCCAAATTTCAGGGAATTCAAACTTTTTCAAAAGTCAAAGCATCCTTTGGTAGTAATGGAAGAATGTTGTGCAGCAAAAGTCTCTCGGAGATATATATTATGGCATCATTTTACCAAATGCTAGCTCAGCTTTGGGTACTATGCACAGCGACAATGGAAAATAGCTCCAATGGTAGCAATAAAAACTTGGAGCATTTTTGCACTCAACTATTAAACACAGAGTTATAGATATTTAAGCAGAATATCAAAGGGGAAAGCTAGCTGTGTACATGAACAAGGACTATTCAAGAAAACAAGTCACTCTGCAGACACCATCTGAGATTCTGTAATGAGAACATTCACTAAGCGTTCATGCTGGGAGAGATGTTTTATTAATGCCATGTCACTGGTAGTTTCAGAAAAGCTTGTAAAAAACGGCTCCTGAAGCATTCCATGAAGTTGAGATGTACTGGAGGAAAGTGGAAGTAGCTAGAACAGGTTATCTGAGGTCTTTTGGCAAGGGCCAGACTGGACAAGAAGACACTGTGGGTGGGAGTGGCTGAGAAGGGGGCTGAGGGGTGGCATACTGGGAGGGGTGTTCCCTGAGGGCAGGTATGAGGCAGGAGGGAATCAACGCTGCAATGAAAGGCAGAAGCATGATCACATCTAAAATGGTCTGACCTAGGCATGGAGTGTGCACTGGGAGAAGGGTATAGTCTTGTCCAGGTCTTCAAAGTGGAGTCTTTTCATTACATGGCCTGCCTTGCTCACGGCACTCCATTTTAAGTACTTAAAAAAAAAAAAGATTTTTAGCCTTTAATTAAATTAGATATGAAATTACCCATTATCAGTTATATGTACAATAATCAGTGGTTTCCCTTTTCTCTTATTTTATTTTATTTTTTGTCTTTTTTTCCGTGTCCGGCAACAGATCGCAACCCTCAGTGTCGCCCCCGTACCGGACCGGGACCGGCAACGGGATCGCAGCCCTTGGTGTTGCTCCCGCGCCTCGCTCAGCCAGTGAGCGGGAACCGGTCTGTATGTGGGATCCGAACCCTCGACGGGAGCGCCGCCGCGCTTCCCAAGCGGTGCACTGTAGCAGTGCGCCACCGGGCCAGCCCATCTTTTCTCTTATTTTATGATGTCTCAATAAACAGACATTGTTTAGTATAGTTGAATTTATTGATCTTTCCTTTTTAGATTGTGTTTTTTGTATCTCAAGGAACTAAAGATACTCTTTCAAATTTTCTACCTAAGTTTTAATTTTTAAATTAAGTTTTAATTTTACATTAAGTCCTTAATTTATTTGGAATTTATGGTTGTGTACAATGTGAATTACCAGGTAACATTTAAAAAATATGGTTGATCAAACTGTCCCAATGCAATTGTTGAAGAGTCCATCTTTTCCCCACTGATCTGTGAAGACAGCTGTTTCTATATGTCAGTAGATATATTACCAAAATTCAGATTCTGCTCTATTTGTTTATTTGTCTATCTTAACACCAATACTGCAACTTTATAACTATAACTTTACTATAACTTTATAATTAATCTTGATATCAGGGTTATTTTTGACATAATATAAGATTAAGCTGCATTGGACAGCATTTAAATGTAAGTAAAGAAGACACTAAATTATACATAAGTATTTTCCTCTAAAAGCTTATTCTTATTTTACAGAGTGATCTTGAATAGTATTATTTCCCTTTTGCTTTTCCACATTAATTTTAGGAGAGGGTCTTAAAATTTCTTCAAACCCTGTGGTGAAGGGTTTGGCAAAACTCGTAGTTAGAAAACGCATTTATTTTTGCCGAAACAAAAATGTCATTGAGCTTAAAATAATGTTACCACTATATACCTATTAGAATGACTAAAATTCAAAATACTGGCAACTCTGAATTCCTGGTGAGAACAAGGAGCAACAGGAACTTTCATTAATTGCTGGTGGGAATGCAAAATTGTACAGCCACTTTGGAAGACAGTTTACAGTTTCTTACAAAAATAAATACACTCTTACCACCCAATCCAGCAATTGTGCTCCTTGGAATTTACTTGAATGAGTTGAAAACTTATGTTCACAAAAAAGTGTGCACAGATGTTTACAGCAACTTTATTCGTAATTGCCAAATTCAGAAGCAACCAAGATGTCCTTCAATAGGTGAATGGAAAAACAAATGGTACATCCAATGGAATATTATTCATTGATAGAATGAACTATCAAGACACAGACAGACATGGAAGAACCTTAAATGCGTATTGTTAAGTGAAAGAAGCCAATCTGAAAGGGCTACATTCTGTATGATTCCAACTATATGACAATGTATATGGAGAAAGTAAAAAAGATCAGTGGTTGTTAGGGTTTTAGGGGGAGTGTTGGAGAGATGAATGAAAAAAATGTTATGGGAGAACTAATTTTCACAATGAAGCAATTAGACTGAATTAGATTGAGTTGGATGTCCCTATTATTTGCTTTCCTCACACCTTGTTCTCACCCAGAATATGAGATTTACTCCATTGTATTGTAATTGTCTGCTACCCTCCATTAGGATGTACGCTTCTGGAGGGACATGCCCAGTTTTATTCATTGTTTTATTATCAGTGGCAGAAGACAACCTGACACTTGTGAATTAGTTCAAACATTTTTGAATTAATATGAGTCTAATGATGCAATGTAATAAGAATTTAAAAAGGAGATGGGGGAAGACTAAAGAAATGAAAAAAAAATATGTAAAACTAATGCTCATTTGTCACAATGAAATAAAAATGAAAAAATAAAGCCATAACCTTAAATCACAGTGTATTTACCACTATCACATTTTACGTTTAGACATGGAATTTTGCTTTCATAGGGTTCACCTGCTCCCATAGAAATAAATCTGCAATTAGAAGATGCTGCCATGAGTTTGTGTGAGTGTCTTCCAGGAAATGTCTGAGGTGTAGGCAAATATGCTTTTCTTCCTTAAAAAATTATCTCTAACATTGCTAACTTGAAAAATGTTAGGAAGCATTACATTCAAATAATGTGGACTAGACTTTTAGAGACAAGCACCTGGATATAATTTGATGCCACCTTCATTTATATTTAAATGCTGCCTAGCCCAGATTGTTCTAACCTTATACCAGAAATTAACTCTATTCTCTACTATGGCTTCTTATTCTAGCTACCCCCATGCTTTTTGGCATTCCCCTGTAAACCCTCTCCCCACCGCTCCCCCACCCTTGACCTAACCAACCAGCATTATCTTACTTAGAGACATCAAAAGATGCCATCATGAGAGCAACAAGAGAAACCTCTAACTGGGAAAAAATATTTTCAGAACCCTGGTTAACTAACAAGGGGTTAGTATCCAGAACAGATAAAGAACCCTTATGAATGAATAAGAAAAAGGAATCCAATCCAATAGAGGAAATGAGGAAAAGAAAAAAGAAATGCTATTTAATACTGTAGAGTGATCTCATCAAATTGGCAGAAGCTAGAAAGACTGATAATACCAAGTGCTGCCAAAGATGTAGAGCTGTGGGAACTCTCATCCACTGCTGGTGAGAATGCAAATTTCCTCTGTTGAGAAAACTGTTGAAAAATGGATTGCATTACCTAGCAGAGTTGAACATGATCATACTGTATGACCCAGCCATTCTGCTACCATGCGGTATACACGATTATTCTTGGGAAACTGACACACATGTACTAGGAGAAAGCTACCCGAATGTTTACAACAGCATTGTTCCTAGTAGGGAAAAAACCCAAGTGTTCATAAACAGTAAGATGCATAAATAGATATGGAATAGTTATATAGTAAAGTACTATCCTGCAGTGAAAAGGAATCAACTCTAGTGCAAACATCAACATAGATGATCTCAAAGGCATAAACTTGAACCAAAGAAGCAAGTTACAGAAAAAGACACAACATCATTCCATTGCAAATATTTAGACATAGGGACACACAGGGTATGAGGGCTAAAAGAAAAAACAGAGAATGATTGCAAACAATTTCGAAATAGTGGTTACTTCTGAGGGGGGTAAGATGTGTGTTCAAACATGCCGTGGCTTCTGGGGATGGCAGGGTTCTATTTCTTGGCCGTGCTAGTGGGCACACAATTGTCTATTTTATCATTGCTCTTTAAACTGGACTAATGCTTTCTACACACACTTGTACGTAAGTTATATCTTATAATTCTAACAACACCTAGAGATCGGGCAGTAACTTCCCTCAGGTTTTAGCTTGACTTGATCTTGATGCCATTAATTTTGCTCTTTCATTTCAGGCTTTTCCTTTCCACTCTGCAGGCTCCTGCTTCTTTACATCTTTTCAGTCTTCAGTAGTTCACCGTCTCCCTTACTCCTTAGTATCCTGCTCACACACCACAAACCTGTAAACTTATCCCAGGAGTGTCCCTCTTTGATCCTGGAGAGTAGTAAAATGCAGTGTTCCATGAAAAAAGAAAGGGTCATACCTAGGGAAGAATAGAATTATATAATTTAGTAAGTGCCAGCTGTCTGCTAGGTATTTGGATACTGCCCTAATCCCCATCAGGGGACTTACAGCCTATTACAACCTGGCAGGCAAATTTCCCCTGGCTTGCCAATGCTGCTCAATTGGTGGTGACTGCTGCTGGCAGGACTATTTTGGAAAGGATTTATCTGTCTGCCATAGGGGAAGAGGTAGCATCTGTGTAACAGATTTGCTATCTCTGGATCTAAAGTCCAAGCACATGAAAGAAAGATGAAGAGACAAGGGTCACTTGCCACTTCAATAAGTGCTGTCTAAATGCATTGACATGCACATGTATGTTAAAAATAAAATACACAATTTAATATCACATAGAGGAAGACAAAGTTTGCTCAATAAATCCTTGCTATGAAATCTTCATGAGCTTCATGGTGCTGTTTGGGTTTCACATTTATTTAGCATAAGTCATGAACGCTTTTGTTTTTAATATGTCTTTGCTTTGTCTATTCAATTCAAGTATTAGTTTTGTACAGGACAGGGAACTTGCAATTATATCCCACATGGAAATTAACAGATAATCTTCTATATTATGTATATACAGAAGTATTTATTGACTGATTTGTCTAACGTGGCTTCATAAGTACTATTTAGATACAATGGCTCACAGTGAACCAAATTCATCTTGCTGGTTTATTCTCCTAAGAGGGGTGGCTTATATTTCTTGGAAATAAAACAGCCTCAGAATCTGCGACTCTAACTTGTAAACCAATGATAAACTTAATAGCATGTGGGAAAAACTATGAATACTTAGTACTTGGATTGTTTCTTCTTTAAAGAAGCTTTTTTAAAAACTCAAAGTAATGTAACACTGTATTCCTTTTTATAGCATTCCACCTACCTAGTATAATTTAAGATAAGCACTTTATAGAATATTTCAAATATACGCTGTCATCTTAAATACATACCCTTCATTTTGTTGCTAGAAGTTGTTAGGTGTTTGTATACCACACCACAAACACCATTGCAACCTCATCACTCGTCTGTTTTAATAACATATTCCTTTGGACAGAAAAATGTACACAGGAGATAATAGAAATCAGCTGTAAAGAAAGCATTTGAACATAATATAGTTTAAATACACTATTCAATATTTCTGATTTTTAATTGGAGATTAAGATTTAGGGAGGACATTCATTTCAGAATCAAAGGGGAAGTGACAACTAAATAAAACATATATGAAAACTTGAGCTACTGAAAATTTTAACCAAAGAGAAGCATGAGTTTCTTTTTTCTGTATTTAAAGAGCATTTTTGAGTTCCAAAGATCAACTTTATGAAGTAGCTCCATAGGTCTGCCCATATTTTATTGTTTCAGGTGTATCTGGATCTTTCTTACGCTCTCCTAAACCATTCCTTATCTGCCAGTTGATATTGTAAATGTCTGTAACAGTGGGCATTCCATTCCTTCTACTTCTGGATTTAGGGTTTAAAGTGAAGTTTCCCTGGGAAAATATAACACAATGATTTAAATTCAAACGAAGGCTTCCATTATTGGTAACCATATCCTTAATTAGAACAGATTTTGGTAGATGGACAAAACAGGAGAGTGTAGGAAGGATCATATTAAACATGAGAAATCCAAACTGAAGACATATATGTTTATAGTGATTTCTTAATAAAATTCAATTGACGGATACTTCTCTTCTAAAATGTCAATGCTATAAGTAAAACTTTTAAAGTATGTGTGTGTGTGTGTGTGTTTGTGTGTGTGTAACATATCATGCCTAAAGTATTTAGGAAAGTCAACCTTGCTCCTGATATTGGCTATATCCCTAGTCCTCTTTTGCTAGTGAGTTCCTTATCACACTCCAATCCTGAGACTCATGCTGGACACCATGGAAGTGATTAGTAGATGCCCTTTGAAAAAGGCAGTTAGGACAGCATTTCCTCCTTTGCGTGCCTGTGCCTTGGCACCATGGTAGAACTCAATAGACAACTACGGTCTCTCTCTGGGAAGCTCTGTTGGGGAGCGACACAGTGCTGGCTATATCAATTTTATTACAACTGTGTATAATATAGGAACTAGTATTATATAAAATCCATCACTTTAGTTAGTATATTTATCAAACAATTAGTGTATGATAAAATTAGTATATGATGAATCAGAGGTGGCATATTATCAGTTGTAGACAGAGTTGGTAGAAGAATGTTTCTTAACACTGGTTAAATACCAAGACATTTGAAAATAAAACTTCAACTGTGAAAGCCAGTCCTAGAATACATGTTCCAGACAAAATGCATTGGTTGGTTCCAGTATAGTTTAACTGCATGTTGTGAGCAGATATGAGTATCTTGGTTATTTATTTTAGGGTTTGAGAGAAATTTCTCAGTGTTACATAAGCAATGGTTTGACTACAGGAATAAAAGGAAATAGTATTAAATTTTCTGCAGAAGGGAATTAAAGTTGTATATTAATGACATCCTGAGCAGTAGGATTTGGAGAAAGTACATGAGTTAAAAACATCCTGACTACTGAGATTGAGAAATGGTTGTATAAACCAGGGTTAGGGAATGACCTTGGAGCATCTCCTCAGTGTTTCAGTGATCCTTGAAGCTGAGCTAAAGCTGGACCAGCTAAAAGGAACTTGAGTTACCCAGGGGAATTGGCTTATCTTTGACTTTAGTCCTGAATGTATACATTAAAAGGACATACAATCATAGAACTTTCTAAGATAATATTGTTATCAAAATAGGTAATAGAATTTTTGTTTTGAAAGCAAGTAAAGAAAGGGGTCAGTGTAGGTTAGCATTTTTAGAAGTTTCTGGTTAGGACAGCACATTGAAAAAGAGTTAAAAAATCATCCATCTCTAATACTTCACAAAATTAGCAAAACATACATATCAAATATCACAAAAAATTACCCACAGAAATCAAACAAAAAAGAGGCATAACCTCATACAGTCAGCCACAGCCACCACCATCAACAAAATGCAAAGACGTTGGTACAACAGGTAAGTTCCTAAGCATCAACTCTCTGGGAAGCATACTGGAGGTCTGCTCAACCCTCACTGTCAGGAACAATTGTGAAGTCCTTTGAAATGTCTTAAAAAAGATAAGAAAAGCTAAAAGATTACTGAGTGTTCTGTCCAGTGCACTCTTCCAGGTTATCTCTGCCTTTCATTGTTCTTGAACTGCTTTAAAAATCTATCATTTGTAGGTAACTGAAAATAATGCAAATACTTCTTGTCTATAGAAATACCAATTATGTCCAGTGCAATGCGATTGATTATTGCCCTGTGGATTCTGACCAGTTTCACTAGTTTTGCATCTATTTATACATTCATTTTAGCATTCCTTATCTGCCTATATGTATGTAATATTTTGAATTCTGCTTTAAATGAGTTATAACATCTTACAGGCTACTTCATTAATCAATGAGTTAAATAATATCTTTGGCATGTGCTTATTTTATAGCTATATGATAGTCATGATTATGTTCTTTTAAAATAGTTATCCTTTAATATTACCAATATGAAGAGTCTTCAAAATGTTAATGGAAGGATTCATATTATCTTTTAATTCATTTTTTTATGAACTTTTTGAAATACTCTCATATTCTAGATCTATGAAAGGACAAACTGACTGGGTATCCTCATGTTTTCCTCTCTGTGACTGGTGAGTAGTGAAAACTGCTGTGGGAAGAAATAGGTGATAGAAATAAAGGCTCAAAGGTCACATGTTGAGCTGGCATCAGGCTGAAGCCACTTCTGCAAGCCCCCTTCCCCACTTCCCATTCCTCCCATCCTCACTCCACTGCCCGCTGTCAACCCTCACATCTGGAATTAGGTGGAGCGAAACCTGGTAAAAAACATTAATAAAAATTCAGAAGGGAGAATAGAGCCAGAGTATTCTAATGAAGAAAGAATATTGCCTTAGTCATTTTCTTCTCCCTCCTGTCTACCCCTTATCACCGCCATTCCCTCAGTTTACTGAAAAGTGGGTAGAGCTCAAATACTCAGCTCTTGCACTGCATCTCTAAGAGTAAAGAAAATCTGGTCTTAGACATTTGGAAAAAATTTGTACAAATGTAGCTTTTCTTGCTATGATGCTTTTCCCGTATCCTTCAGATCATGCCAGACTACCAACTGCCAGTGTCTGTATGTCTTTACCATGAGGCTTTCTCTGAATCTACAGGAGGCTTTACTCACTGTGGGGTGGGGGAGATTTAACAGCCTGCTCAGAGCAGGCCTTGACCAAATGTCTAATGGCAGTTGCTGTACACCAGCCACCATTCTCCGTGGGTTTAGATAACTTTGAGGAACATATTTTGAATTATTTCCCAGAATTTCCCCAAGGGATTAAGCTGGTATCTATAGTACAAAGAACAGCTAGGGAGATAAAAGCAGAATAAAGAAAGTGCTGTTGTAGGTAGAGGAGTGTTCAGTACTGTACTTCCGAGAGGCTGGAGGTTGCTGGGCTGGGAAGAACAGGTGGGATTTTCACAAGCTCAGATAAGACTGAGGAGCAGAGTAACAGGAATTGGGGGGCCAAAGAGGGGAAATGCACCCTGGGGCACTGGTGAGGCGATAATGCAGGGTCCGGGAGAAAGACAGACAATATCTGAAACAGAGCTGCAGCCATGGAAAGGACAGATGAGACAGCAGCAGCAGCAGCAGTCAACGTATTTTGGTCTTTGTAATAAACGCATCTTGTACTGGGTTAGTTCAAAAAAGAGGCTTATAATCATTGTAGATGGATCATTGTCTTTACAATAGGCAAAGCCGTCATTTGCAATTCCTTTTATTTTCATGATGAAAGGGAGAATCAGAACACAGTTCTTTCATAGGAAGAACATAATTTTGAATAGTTGATACATATAACTCAAACTAGAAACTATAAATTTTTCCTGTTTCCCTCAATAATCTTATGTTATTTAGTTTGGTATCTCTCCCTTACATAAAGCTTTGTGAGCCTTTAAAATTTTTGTTTAAAATTTGGTGAGTGAGCAAGAACTTTTGTAGATCCTTCAAATGTATGCCTACCATCTTCATAGCATGGCCCTCAGAAATGTGCTGAATCCTACTGTGCCTTCTGTCTTGGCCCAAAAGATCTCACTGCTGGGCCAATGCCACGGCAGGTTTCTGAAATGTCTGGACTCTGGGGCTGGCAAAATTCTATGATGATCACCAACCCTTGAGTGTAAGAGGAACGTGTAAATATGATGGGTTATCTATCACTCTCACGATTAGGTTATTTTATATGGCACAGTTGGCTTTAAAAGGGAAAATTATTCTAGGTTGACCTGACCTAATGAGGTGAGCCTTTAAAAGGGACTGGGCTCTTCCTGGAGAGAGATTCAAAACCTGGGAAATTTGAAGCATGAGAAGATGTGGCCTGAGAAAGAGTCTCCATTGTTGGCTTTGAACATTGGAGAACCCCATGGCAAGAAGTAAGAGCAGCCTCTAGGAGATGAGAGGATCCCCAGGTGACAGACAACAAGGAAATAAAGACTGCAGTCCTACAACCCCAAGGAACTGAATTCTGCCATAACCACATGAGCTTGGAAGAAACCCTGAGCTCCAGATGAGAATGCAGTTAACCGAGATCTTGATTTTCGCCTAGGGAGAACCTGAGCTGAGAACCCATCCATACCACGCATAGGTTTCTGACCTACAGAACTACGAGCTAATAAATGAGAGCTGTTTTGAGCCACTAAGTTTGTGGTTATGCAGCAATAGAAACTAAGTCAGATTCTAAGCTTGAAATTTGCCTGGGTTTTAAAAAAGCCAGAAAAATATGTTCCCATAAGTACAACTGAGTAATTATCCTCAGGGACTAAGAAGAAGAAGGCCCTGTCCTCCAATGTTACTGAAGGGTGGCGTGACTTCTCTAGATGTCAGCTTCCTCGACCATAAACAAAGTAGTTAGGTAAGATGCTATCTGGTTTCTCTAGCTCCAACATTCTATGATTCTTTTCTGGCCACTTCTACCTCTAACTGACAAAACAAAACTACTGCTACAGAGTAATTCCATTTTGGCTTGCAGCATTGAGCGGGGAAGGGGAAGTAGAATTGCTGGAAGTAATGCTGCAGTGCTTGCTGAAGATATGCTTCTGTTTTTCTTTTCCCACTTCCTGGCTCACTCACCTGTGCTACACTCCTGAGACTGACCTGGAAACCTAGGGGCACAGCACTCTGAAAAACATTAAAACCTGGGCAGATGGTTTGACCCTTAAGAGATTTATAAATATGAATCTTTTAAAAATTAAATATGTCATGTTATAGGTCTGTCATCTCAAGCAGACTCATCTTTACATTGTTTTATTTAAAACAAAACAAAGCCAAATTGCAGACTAGAAAATACGTATATGTCAGTTAATCCAACCAGGATATCTTGTCTTGGCTTCATGGCGGGCCGAATATGCAATTTATTTTCAATGTAAGACTCTTCTCCTATTGTTATGGGCATAAAAATGTGTGGAGTGCCCCACAGACCAGCTCACAGCTGAGAAAGAATAAGGATATGATTGTTGTACTGCTTCAAAAGCCGGTCTTCCTGACCCTCAGTGAACTGGCTTTGTGCTGCAACTTAATGGCTATTAATGATTAATCATACTCTGTGATTCCAGTTTTCCTGTGACGCCTGAATGAAATTCTAAATTGTAATATGTCTATACTCACCTCATGGTGATTTGGAGCTCATATTAACACAACAATCTTTAGAAGAGTCTTAAGATTTGTTTCATTTATTCCCCTTGTTATCTTTGAAGACTAAGAGGAATTTTTCTTTTTTGAATTACAGAATTAATTCAGGTTCATTGAAGAGATATTAATAATGCAGACAAGCCAAAAAAAAAAAATCTCTAGTCTTAATCAGAGGAAAAATCATTGTTAAATTCTTGATGGGCCTTCCTCCGTACATCAATCCATGTCTGTAAATGTTGGTCTGCATCATTATTTTAAGAGGCTACATATTATTTCTCAGGGCGCTTGTAACATAATTTGTTTAGCCAACCCTATGTTGTTAAATAGTTTTTAGTTTTTCTCTGTAACAAAAAACATTGTGATAAATATCTTATATATATGTTTATATATATATGTATATATATATTTTTTCCTTTTTTATATGTAGTCTCTGATTTCTTCACTTTTTCTACCTGTTCCTTTCTCCTCCTTTCCTACTTGGAAACTAAAAGCATATGTGTTATTCTCCTAGTTATTTCCTCTGCATCTTTCAAATAAATTTATAAGCCTATGTTTCTTAATCCATCAACTTTGGGAGTGAAACCATGATTCTTACCAGTCCCCCAAACAAATGATAAATAAATACTTTTGCTTTGTTCACCCCATTGTGTTGGCAATTTCTGGAACTTTTGACCTAGTCCATTATTCTCAAAGTATTCTTATTTTTACATTATGTACCTTTTTTCAAGGATTATAGCAATTACATTTTGTTCTATAACTCTTGTTAACACAGTAATTTAGATGTAATCGAGTGGTCAAGAGTCTTTTCATAACATGTCTTCTCCAACTGTGTTTTCTATTTTGCTTGATCCTTCAGTTGGCTGGATAATATTTTTAAATAGATTTTTCAAGAAGAGTTTATATGTGTTATAATTCTTGATTCCTTGCTCAGTGAGAATGTCATTCTTTCCCTTTATATACAAGCATGACATTCTGAGGAAAATTTTACCACCTCAACACTTAGTGGACATCACTCCAATTAGCATAATTAATTGCTAATTAATTGATTCTGCTTTCCAGCCACCACCTCCTTTGCTTGGAAGGTGTTCTTACTTTTTCTACCAGAAAGCTTATGGAATTGCTTTTTATCCTTTAATTTCTGTAACTTCTTGGTCTTTATAGCTCTGTAGTGATTTTTCACAGGGGACTCCTTCTTTCTGGGCTTGTATCTATTGTCATTATTAACAGTGTTTTTACATACATTCTTATTCACGCTTCCTGATATATCTGAAAAATTTTCTGCAGGATATACTTCTTTGGTGTAGGATTCCTGGTTTGTATAGTATGTGTATGTTCCACTTTATAAGATAATGCCCAATTATTTTCCAAAGTGTTTAATCATTTTCCATGTAACAACAACTGCTTAAAAGACTTCCTGTTCATGGGCCAAGGTTCAGGGCAGGAACAGACTCCATTCAAGCAGAGAATCAATACAGGTACCCATGCTTATAAAATCACTGGAATATTGAGCTCAAGGACACAGTTCCATAGCTGAGATACAGATGACAAAAGCTATCATTGCTGCACACTGCAACCCCAAGTCTAGCAGCCACATCTGTCTCTACATGCTCACGTTTCTGTGGCCTTGCTTGCCATCAATAACAGCACAAAAGAAGATGGACTCTGCCTTGTTTCTTCTTCCAAATCTTGTTCAATGCACCTGCTTGGCCAACTCTGTTTTTCCTTCTTGCTATTTTTTTCTGTGAGAAATGTTTTCTCTTTCTTTATTCTCTGGATATATGTAGTTTTTTCTGGTTCTAGGTTTGTTTTTTTATAGGTTTTTAAAAAAACTTATTCATTTATTATTGGAGCATAGTTGATTATACATATCTATGGAGTACAGCATTGAATATCAATACCTGTGTGCAATATGCATTGATCAAATCAGGATAATTAGTATATTCTTCATTATACAGTGTAATCGATTTTTTTTTTTTCCTTTTTTGTCTTTTTTCGTGTTCGGCAACAGACCGCAACCCTCAGTGTCGCGCCCGTACCGGACCGGGACCAGCAACGGGATCGTAACCCTCGGTGCTGCGCCCGCCCCTCGCTCAGCCAGTGAGTGGGAACCGGTCTGTATGTGGAATCCGAACCCTTGGCGGGAGTGCTGCTGCATTCCCAAGCGGTGCACTGTAGCAGTGCGCCACCGGGCCGGCCCAGTGTAATCGATTTTTATGGCCATTTACGAATTCCTCTCTTTTCCTCCTCCTCCTCCTCCCTTCCCATCTCTGGTAACCTCAAGTCTGTTTTCTTCTCTTAAAATTTCAACATATTATTGTGATTATTGTGTCTTTCTTTTTTAAAAAAATTATTTGTCATTTACTTATTTTTTATTATCTCCCATATATCACCAAGGACATGGATTTCTCTTTCTGTGACTGGCTTATTTCATTTAACATAATTTTCTCTAAGTTCATCTATGTTGCTGCAAATGGCAGTATTTCATTCTTTTTTTATGGCAGAGTAGTATTCCATTGTGTAAATATACAACATTTTCCTTATCTAGTCATCTGACAATGGACATTTAGGTTGGTTCCAACTCACTTGGCTATCATAAATAAAGCTGCAATAAAAATGTGAGTGCAGGTATCCCTTCATTATGATGATTTCCATTCCTTTGGGTATATACCCAGCAGTGGGATTGCTGGGTCATATGGCAGTTCTATCTGTACTTGTCTGAGGAAAGTCCATACCATTTTCCATAATGGTTGTACCATTTTACAGTCCCACCAACAGTGTAGGAGGGTTCTCCTTTCTGTGCATCCTCACCAGCATTTGTTATTCTCTGTCTTTTTGATAATAGCCAGTCTAAGTGGAATGAGATGATATCTCAATTTGGTTTTGATTTGCATTTCCTTAATGCTTAGTGATATTGAGCATTTTTTCATGTGTCTGTTGGCCATTCATATATCTTCCTTTAAGAAATGCCTATTCAGCTCCTTTGCCCATTTTTTACTCAGGTTACTTGTTTTCTTACTGTTAAGTTATTTGAGTTCCTTGTATATTCTGCATATCAATCCTTTGTCAGATGCATAGTTTGCAATTATTTTCTCCCACTCTGTAAGTTGTCTTTTGACTCTGTTACTTCCTTCTGTTGTTGTGCAGAAGCTTTTCAGTTTGATACAATCCCATTTGTTTATTTTTACTTTTGTTGCCTGTGCTTTTAGGGTCTTGTTCATAAAGCCTTTGCCCAGTCCTACTTCCTGAAGTGTTTCCCCTATTTTTCTTTTAGGAGTTTTATAGTTTCAGGATGTATATTTAATTCTTTTATCCATTTCAAGTTGATTTTGGTATATGGTGAGAGGTATGCATTTAGTTTTATTCTTCTACATATGGATGTCCAATATTCCCAGCACCATTTATTGAAGAGGCAGTCTTTTCCCCAGTGCATGCTCTTGGCACCTTTGTTAAAGATCAGCTGGTTGTAGGTATGTGGGTTGATTTCTGGGTTCTTGATTCTGTTCCATTGGTCCATGTGTCTGTTTTTATGCCAGTACCATGCTGTTTTGCTTACTGTAGCCTTGTAGTATAATTTGAAGTCAGTTAATATGAATTCAGCTTTATTTATTTATTTTTTTTGCTCAAGATTGCTTTAGCTGTTTATAGTCTTTTGTTGTTCCATATAAATGTTAGGATTGCTTTTTCTATTTGTGCAAAGAATGTCATTGGTATATTGATGGAGATTGCATTGAATCCATAGTTTGCTTTGGGTAGTATGGACATTTTAACAGTGTCAATTCTTCTGTCCAAAGGCATAGAATATCTTTCCAGATTTTTGTGTCTCTTTAATTTCTTTAAATAGTGATTTGTTGTTCTCATTGTAGAAATCTTCCAGATCCTTGGTTAACTTTATTCCTAGGTATTTTATTTTTTTGGTAACTACTGTAAGTAGGTTAGCTTTCTTGATTTCTTTTTCTGCAAATTTTTTATTGGAGTATAAAAATGCTAATGACTTTTGCATGTTGATTTTGTATCCTGCAACTCTGCTGAAATCATTTATCAACTCTGAGAGTTTTTTTGTAGAGTCTTTAGGCTTCTCTCTATATAGGATTATGTCATCTAACAGAGACAATTTGACTTTGTCTTTTCTAATCTGGATGCCTTTTATTTCTTTCTCTTGCCTGATTGCTCTGGCTAGTACTTCCAATACTACACTGAATAGGAGTGGTGAGAGTGGGCATCCTGGTCTTGTTCCTATTCTTAAGGGAAAAGCTTTCAACTTTTCCATATTCAGAATGATATTGGCAGAGGGTTTGTTGCATATGGCTTTTATTGTGTTGAGATACTTTCCTTCTATACCTAATTTGCTGAGAGTCTTCATCATGAAGGGCTTTTGAATTTTGTCAAATGCTTTTTCAGCATTGTTCAATAATCATGTGTTTTTTGTCTTTGATTTTGTTGATGTGGTGTATTACATTTATTGACTTGCATATGTTGAACCATCCTTGCGTCCCTGGAATGAATCCCACTTGATCATGGTGTATAATTTTTTTGGATGTGTTTCGGTATTCTATTTGCTAATATTTTATTGAGGATTTTTGCACCTACATTCATCAAAGATATTGGCTTGTAGTTTTCTTTTTTTATTGTATCTTTTTCTGGTATTAATTCTTCTCTAAAGGTTTGGTATAATTTGGCAGTAAACAAATCCTGTCCTGGGCTTTTCTTTGTTGGGAGACTGCTGATTACTACTTCAGTCTTGTTGCTTGTTATTATTCTGTCCAGGTTTTCTATGTCTTCTTGGTTCAGTCTTGGTAGTTTGTATGTGTCCAGAAATTTGATCATTTCCTCCAGGTTTTCAAATTTGTTGGCATGTAGTTGTTTATAATAGTATCCAGTGATTCTTTGTATTTCTGTGGTAACAGTTGTAATTTCTCCTTTTTCATTTCTAATGTTTGTTATTTGTGTCTTCTCTCTTCTTTTTTTAGTTAGCCTAGCTAATGGCTTGTCTATTCTATTTATCTTCTCAATAAACTTTGCATTTCATTGATAATTTTATTTTGTTTTTTGGGTTTTTATTTCATTTTTTTCTGCCCTGATCTTATTTCTTTCTGTCTACTAACTTTGCTATTGGATTATTCTTGTTTATCTAGTTCATTGAGGTGCAGTGTTAGGTTGTTTATTTGCAATCTTTCTATTCTTCTAATGTAAGTGTTTTTTTTGCAATAAATTTTCCCTCTTAGTACTGCTTTAACAGTATCCCACAGGTTTTGGTATGATGTGTCTTTATTTTCAAGAAATTTTTTGATTTCCTGTTTAATCTCTTCTTGGACCCATATGTCATTTGGGAGAATGTTGTTTAATTTCCATGTATTTGTATAGTTTCAAGAGGTTTTTTTTGTTATTGATTACTAGTTTAAATCCATTGTGGTATGAAAAAATACATGAAATAATTTCAATTTTAAAAAATGTGTTGATACTTTATTTGTGACCTAACATGTGGCCTATCCTGGAGAATGTTCCATGTGCTGATGAGAAGAATATATATTTTGTGTTTGTTGTATAAAATGCTCTTTAGACGTCTGCCAAGTCCAATTGGTCTAAAGTGTGGTTTAGATCTTGTCTCTGTTGATTTTTTGCCTAGGTTATTTGTCTAATGTTGAGAGAGGGGTGTTCAGGTCCCCACGTATTATGGTATTTGGGTCTATTTCTTTCTTTAGGTCTAATAGTGTTTGCTTTATAAATCTCAATGCTCCAATATTGGGTGCATAAATATTTATGATTGTTATGTCTTTTTGTTGGACAGATCCCTTTGTCATTATATAGTGACCTTCTTCATCTATTTGTATGGTTTTTGTTTTAAAGTCTATTTTATCTGACGTAAGAATAGCTACTCCTGCTCATTTTTGGTTTCCACTTGCATGGTATGTCTTTTTCCATCCTTTCACTCTTAATTTCTGTGTGTCTTTATAGATGAGGTGAGTCTCCTGAAGACAGCATATAGTTGGATCTATCTTTTTAATCCAATCCATCAGTCTGTATCTTTTGAGTGGGGAATTTAGTCCCTTTGCATTTAGAGTTATTACTGAAAGATGTTGACTTACTCCTGGCATTTTATTGATTTTTTCTCTGGATGTTTTAAATATCTTTTTTTTCTTTATTTCTGTTTTACTGTTTGTCTCCCATGTTTGTTAGTTTTTTGAGGTGGTTAAATAAAGTTTCTTTCTCTTTATTGTTTGCCTTTTTGTTCTACTAGTGGGTTTTGTTCTTTCTTGTGTATTCATGGTAGTAATTATTGTTTTCCAGATTCCAGATGCAGTACTCCCTTGAGAATTTCTGTTAGGGCTGGTTATGTGGTGATGAATTCCCACAGTTTTTGTTTGTCTGGGAAATACATTATTTCTCCCTCATTTCTGAAGAATAGCCTTGCTGGATATAGTATTCTTGGCTGGAAATTTTTGTCTTTTAGTATTTTGAATACATCATCCCATTATTTTCTGGCCTTTAGGGTTTCTGATGAAAAGTCTGATGTTAGTCCGATGGGGGCTTCTTTATAGGTGACTTAACACTTTTCTCTTGCTGGTTTTAAGATTCTCTCTTGGTCTTTGAGCTTTGTCAATTTGACTATAATATGTCTCAGAGAGGAGCTTTCTGGATTGAATTTGTTTGAACCTCCTGGATATGGAGGTCTGTATCTCCCTCTATTCCTGAGAATTTTTCTGCTATTATTTCATTGAATATGTTTTCAATGCTTTTTCCTTTTTCCTTCCCTTCTGGAAAACCTGTGATTCAGATGTTTTTGCATTTCAGGTTGTCTGCTAGCTCTCTTAGATTTTCTTCATTTTTTAAAATTCCTTTTTCTTTTAGTTTTGTCTTCCTGGATTATTCAAAAAGACCACTTCTAGATATGAAATTCTTTCTTCTGCTTGTAGCCTGCTGTTTAAGCTCTTGGTTGTATTTTGATTTTGTTGAATGAATCCTTCAGCTCCATGAGCTCTGCTACATTCTTTTTTATGGCATTAATCTCATTGTACATTTTCTCCTTCAGGTACTGGATACTTTTTCTCATTTTTGTGTTGTCTAACTGAGTCTTGTATCTCATTGAGTTTCCTTAGGATTGTTGCTTGAAATTCCTTTTCATTCATTTCAAGTACTTTGTGCTCTACAGGGTCTCATACCTGAGAATTATATTCCTTTGGTGTTGTCATATTTTCTTTCTTTTTCATGTTTCTAGTATCTCTACTTTGGTATCTAGTCCTGTAGTGCAGTTGCTTTTTCTAGTACTCTAGAATGGGCTTTGAGGAGAGAGTTCCTCTTGTAGATGTGTTTTAGCAATTAGTTCCAGGTAGATGCAATAGTGTAGTCTCTATGTAGGACTTTGGCCAAATTCAGTGTTGGATTTGCATGAGAGTGCCTCTGACGTGTGGTTCCTGGGGCACTAAGTAATTGCTTGCTGAAGTTGGTGACACTATGTTGGTTCATCAGGACATGGGCAAGCTCTTGACTTCTTGGGGGTAGTACCTTGGAGCATTATCTCTCTTTGGTTGTGGTGGGTGATCTTGGATGGACCTGTTGGCATGCTTGGTAGCCCCCTGACCCTGATGGGTGCACTGGGATATACTGGTGCTCCTTGATTTGAATGGGTGACTCTTGTTGGGTTTTCTCCTTCTTCTTTCCTACTGTTTAGAGGTTCCTCCTGGGATCTTGCTTTCCCTGGTTGGGAATGGGTTGGTGTTGAGTGGGAAATTTCTTCTTTACTCTATTTGAGTATCCTGGGTTTCTGTACTCTTGAGGGTTCCACCTGCATTTCTTCTCAGATGAAGGCAGTCCCATGGGCTGCCCATGGACCTACCACCCCCAGTTGTGCTACTGCAGATGGTAGAGTAATTCTCCTTGTGGGCTGGGCCACTGGGTCATAGGTCTGCACTCACTCACTTTCCCTGGGCCCTACTGGTGACTCTCCTTCTGTCTATGCCGGCGAGTTGTCAGCAGGTTGCCTATGACGCAGCAGTGGCTGCTGATGTGGCAGCAAGCCACTCTTGTGGTGACAGTTACTGTGGCAGTGGCTGTCATGGACCACTTATTCAGCACTGGTGTCTGCAATGGTAGGAGGGAGTGATGTTGACAACAAGGCTGCAGTTCATGCTGGCACCCTTGGCAGTGGGGCTGACTGTTGGGGACAGGGCTGTGTTCCTTGCTACCATGAGGCTGCTAGTTGCTGCTGGTACCCTCTCTAGGTTTTATTTAGGGTTGTTTCTGGTTCATCTCCCTGCCCTGCAAAGATGGCTCAATGTTTAGTCTATAGACAACCACCTTCTATCCTCCACAATGTATAAAATATCTAAGCTAAATTGCTTAAATGGATACAACTGATTAATGGTTTATAAAATTAATATGGGGGGCATGACCACCATTAAAAATAAAATAAAAGAATATAGAAGAAGATAAAAATATCAGAGTCCATCACGTGTACTCATAAGGTAAGGATTTTCTTCTTGAAACATTATCAATTATACACATATATACATTGAGGTTTGTATGTATACATATTAGTTTTCTATAGTTGCCATAACAAATTACTACAAATTTGGTGGCTTAAAATTATCTCACAGTTACGTAGGTCAGAATTTCCAAGTCTTATAAATACCACCTGCATAAAAGACTTCCTGTTGATAAGTACAGCATGGCTCAGTGGGCTCCTCTGCTTAGAGTCCCACAGTACTGAAAGAAAGGTATCAGCTGGGCTGTATCCCTTCCTGGGGACTCTGAGAATGAATCCACTTCCAATACCATTCTGGTAGTTGGCAGAATTCAGTTCTATTTGGTTGTTCTACTAAGGTCCCCTTTTCTTGCTGGCTATCAGCTCTGGATATTCTAGCTTTTAGAGGCCACCTACTATCCTCGGCTCATGGCCCCTTCCTCAACATTCAAAACCAGCAATGATCAGTCAAATCCTCATGCTTTAAGTTTCTCTGACTTCCCCTTCTGCCTCATTTTCTCTGCTTTTAAGGGCTCATGTGATTGTATTGGATCCACCTGGATAATATAGAATAATTTCACTCTTTTAAGGTCTGTAATCTTAATCACATTTGTATAGTCCCTTTTGCCATACAAGGTAACATTTTTATAGGTTCCAGGGATTAAGATGTGGACATCCTTGCACAGCCATTTTGCCTAGCACTGTCCATATGTGTGTATGAGTGTGGGTATGTATGTGTGTTCATAAAAGATAATATTCAATTTCCATGGTATATCTTTTTCCATCCTTTCACTCTTAGCCTATGTGTGTCTTTACAGGTGAGGTGGGTCTCTTGAAGGCAGCGTATTGTTGGGTCCATCTTTTTAATCCCAGTCAGTCAGTCCATGTCTTTTGAGTGGGGAATTCAATGCTTTTACATTAAGAGTTATTATGGAAAGATGTTGATTTACTCCTGGCATTATATTAATTTTTGTTTGGATGTTTTAAATATCTTTTGTTCCTTTCTTTCTGATTTACTATTTGTCTTCTGTGTTTATTGGTTTCTTGAAATAGTAGATAAACTTTTTTTCCCCTTTACTGTTAACATTTTATTTTACTGGTGGGTTTTGTTCTTTCTTGAGTATTCATTGGAGAGGTGGTTGTTTTTCAGGTACAAGACCCAATACTCCCTTGAGAATTTCTTGTAAGGCTGGTCGCATGGTAGTGAACTTCTGCAATTTTTGCTTGACCTGGGTATATACCCAGAGGGATGGAAATCATCATGTTGAAGGGATACCTGTACTCCCATGTTTATTGCAGCACTATTTACAATAGCCAAGAGTTGTAACCAGCCTAAATGCCCATCACTGAATGAGAAAATAAGGAAAATGTGGTATATCTACACCATGGAATACTACCCTGCTACAAAAAAAATGAAATACTACCATTCATAGCAACATAGATGGACTTAGAGAAAATTGTACTAAGTGAAATAAGTCAGGTACAGAAAGAGAAATACCCATGTTCTCACTTATTTGTGGGAGCTAATAAAAATAAATAAATTAATATACAAACATTTGGGGTGGGGGGAAGAAGACACAACAATCACAACAATACCTTGAACTTGTTAAGACAAGTGAACAGGTATGATGTTGATGGGGAAGAGGGGAGAGAGAGAGGGAGGAAAAGGGAGGAACTGGTAAAGGGACATGAACATCAACTGCATTGTATATTGATAAATTAAAATTAAAAAACAAAAAAAACAACAAAAAAAGATAATATACAAAAAAAGGTAAAATCATGACTTTCCTACAGATATGAAAATAAACACGTTAAGTATTTTATCATAATGGAAACAGGAAGTTATAACCAGTTCAAAAGGGAATCCAGGAAAAAAAAAACCATTTATTGATCAGGAATATTGAACTTAATGTACAGTTCAATATTTGTATTCCCATAGTGGGGGAAAGCTTGTCAACTAAACTTCTACCCTAAAGCACAGAATTTGCACATAAGAAACTTCTACCCTAAAGCACAGAATTTGCTTCACCACCAGTTATCTACAACCCTCAAAGTTGTCAAATGGCTCAAAGCCAATGGCTGGTTAAAACCAGATACTGGGGAATGATGTATGTTGTGCAGACAATGAGTAATTTTCCACTGAAGCACAGATTTTTCCCTATAATGCTGTGCTGGGCCTAAGATAAGTTAAGTGAGTCAAGTCGGATGCAAAATTAGAGTAGGTGTTCATTCATCCAAGTGTTCTTGCAGGACTCCGAGAGTGAGTCACTCCTTAAGTTTTATATGCTGGGCATCTCATTCACCTCACTCCTGGCCTCACTGCAGTGTGTGTAGACTATGTCACAGAGAAAACTTTCTGTGAGTTAGAAAAGTTTGGGAAACATTACTCTAGGCTAGTGGTTCTCAAATTTTAACGTGCTTAAGTCACCTGGGGATCTTGTTAAACTGCAGATTTTGATTTGGTAGATCAAGGGCGGGGCCTGAGATTCTGCATTTCTAATAATTGCGGGTGATTCCCAGATTACACACTGAAGAAGTTAACAAGCCTCTAAAGGATTTTGATATATGCTATAATTTCAGTACTACTGTATCTCTTTTAAAACACTAATTGCTAGGGCAAACTCTGAGTTACTGATTTATTAGGTTTAGGAAGGAACTTAGGAATTTGTTTTTTTAACGAGCTCCTTGGTGATGACGATGCTATTGGTCCAGGGACCACACTTTGAGAACTGCTACAGTGCTCCAGACCACTGGGCTCCAGACTTATCAGGCTGGAGGTCTTGATATACTACCAGTTTCACGTGGTTTATTGAAATTTCTCACAGGATGTTTCATTGATTTAAAAGCATATTTTAAAATATTTTTCCCTTAAAAATATTTTATGATGATTTGAGGCCATATGATTTTGAGCTCTCTGGTATTTCATATTGCTAAAAATTGAACAACACACATATTGCTTTTACTCGATGGCTTAGTGTTTGTCTAAACTCAATTCATTTTACTGAGAAGTTGTAGGGTTCAGTTTACATTTTTCTTGGTTAGGAAGCTAAATTGGAGTGTGTTAGTTATAAATAGAATGCCCTCTCTTCCCTAAATTTCAGTAAGTTTCAGGGAGGGGAGGAACATAGTATACTTGCAACCTGCTGATAGTGCTCAGAACATGATACCCCAAAATATGGCATCTTGGCATACAGTGTGTTTTAAGATAAAGGAAGTTGAGAAAGCTGGAGAAGCAGGAAGTCCCTCTGTTCTCTTTGCAGTTGACCCAGAAAATGAATCAACCTTGTGGATCCCTCAAATCCTTGTAGTTTTAAAAGAAAAAGAAAACTTTCAGAAAGTTATATTCACCAACAATAGTATAAAGAGTGTTAAAAAGCCTTTGCTGTGTGTTAAACAATGTATCTATCATTTATCTTTTCACTTGGATTCTTAGATTGTCAAGTGTTTCATCAAAATTACAGTAATAATGTAGGAGAGAATTCCACATCCCTTCACTCTTTCAAACCTTCATAAGAATTTCTGATGAGATTGTAGATGTAATTGTCTTAATTTTAGGAGAAGAAACTGAAGAAGAAAAATTTCTAAATAAATATTCATCCAAATATTTTAGAAACTAGTGGAACTTGAGAAAAATGCCCCTTCAAAGAATAAATAATTTATGTAATATATGATAATAACCACTCATTTTTAAATAAACTGTAACTGTTTTCCTGTGTGCTTTACATTATAAATCATTAGGTTATAAATGATTTGTAATATAAATAAAATATCATCTTATTTAATATAATGGAAATATCTACATAATAAATGATTAAATAAAATCAATTTATCATCGTAAGTGATAAAATATATCATTGGAATAATATATTTCAGTGGTTCTCAAAAAGGACTTCACCATGGAAGCCTGATGCATGATATTCACAAGACATGTGTGATACTGTCCCAGGATAAATACTTAGATGGAGGGCTGCAGAACAGATGGGATAATCTGAAGATTATGAACACTTCCCAATAATGCCACCATCAAAAGACACACTCAAGAAAACATAACAGAATGCAAACAAATGAAAGTGATACTTATCTTTTTACCTTAGCTTTTCTGATTCTTTTCCGATTTCAAAACCTTAGAATTTTGACTATTATTAATAACAAATGTATGTGACCCACCTCACGTCTGATTCAGACACACCAATATTTTATTCTAGTTACTAACACTGCTCTTTTCTGTGTCATTCATTAGTTCATTCATTCAAACACTGCTCATTTGCCACACATTCATTGTCTGCTAGGTGTCTCTGTGATGGGCACTAGCATTGCAGAGACAACTGCTCTAATGCAGTTATTTTCAGCAATAAGTACCTCAGCATGGTCTAAATCTCCCTCTTCACACTGTCCTGTCACAACCACTTGAGAAAACATCCCTGAACATAAAGGCAAATGCAGTCCCAGAAACTAAGGTAAATGCACTGAACTATGACCCACCCATAGAATGAGTGCTGTTCATTTAGAAGGAATCACCTTGGGGTGTTAAGCACTTAGTTTCATGATGCTGACGTTATTCAACATACACTTTGAACTCTGGAAATTGCCTTCAGAATCTGTATTAGCTCCTTTTAAACACGATGGTCACGTTTTTATCCTTTAAAAGTGGCTTTGATATTTGGGAGTCCTGATATTTCCTTACTTAAATATATAAGCAGATCAGTTGAACTTTATTGCTGAATATCTTAAAGAGGTACTTCAATTACAACCTTAGAATATTTGCTCTACAAGATAGGAGACTGGTTTAGATGGTTTGTTTTAACATTTTATTTAAATAAATCTTAAACTACCCACTGTAATGTAATGAAATATTTTTAAAAGCTCAATGGAGGGGTCGGCCCGGTGGCGCACTGGATGGTGCGCCGCTTGGGAAGCGCGGCGGCGCTCCCGTCCGAGGGTTCGGATCCCACATGCAGACCGGCTCCCGCTCACTGGCTGAGCGAGGCGCGGGAGCAACGCCAAGGCTTGCGATCCCGTTGCCTGTCCCGGTCCGGTACGGGGGCAACACTGAGGTTGCGATCCGGTGCTGGACATGGAAAAAAGACAAAAAAAAAAAAAAAGAAAAAAAAAACGCTTAACTCTTTGGCTCCAATTTCCTTTTTTGTAAAAGAGT
>NW_007726649.1:3581-5623 GCF_000696425.1 Galeopterus variegatus | reverse complement strand
AAAAAAAAAAAAAAAAAAAAAAAAAAAAAAAAAAAAAAAGCTCAATGGAACTGAAGTACTAACCATAAAATCTGAAAGTCTTAGCTTATTTTAATGGCTGTTTTACGGCAAACAGGCACATAGAGAGGACTAGACTTCTGTAAATTAACAAAAAACATGCAGGTGCTTCTAAACTACAGAAAATAGTCTTGCGAAACTTCAGAAAGTGGATGAACATTTCTAATATAATACCTGCAGTGACATATACCATAGAGCAAACAAAGGAACACGTTTTGTTTTAAAGTGTAAGATGGCTCAGAAAGGATCTTATCTGTACTCCTAGATGGTTAATTTACTTTCTCTTGTATCATCATTGTGATATATCATTGATGGTATCAGTGTCAAACATAGTGAAGACATGCCAGTGTCTTTCTCTCAACGTCCAGGATAGACTATATTTTATGTATACCATCTTTCTGCATTACCTATATATTTCTTCGATTATTCAGTGGTACAGATTCTGAAGGCAATTTCCAGAGTTCAAAGTGTATATTGAATAACGTCAGCGTCATGGAACTAAGTGCTTAACACCCCAAGGTGATTCCTTCTAAATGAACAGCACTCATTCTATGGGTGGGTCGTAGTTCAGTGCATTTCCTTTAGTTCCTGGGACTGCATCTGCCTTTATGTTCAGGGATGTTTTCTCAAGTGGTTGTGACAGGACAGTGTGGAGAGGGAGATTTAGACCATGCTGAGGTACTTATTGTTGAAAATAACTGCATTAGAGCAATCAAAATAAGACCCACAAGCGTGATCTTGATTGTTGAAATTGTCTTATGTATTTTCCAATGACCAGATTTTTCTGTCGACCAGATTTTTCCGACCATCCAAGCCCAAGTCATGTGCCACCTCCTTTTTAATTCATTCATGACCCTTCTCCCTCAATTCAATAACCATGGGCACTTGCTACAGGGCAGCACTATTCCAGGTGCAAGGAATTACCAGTGAGCAAGAAGGAAATGGTCTCTGCCATCACAGAAGTAGCCATACTTTTCCTGCATTTCTCTAATGGCAATTAATACAGTTTAGTTGTTTGGGCAAATCTCATCCTCCTCTTAGATAGTGTGTGTTTTGATGTCAGCCTCATGGTCTAATTCACAGATATTTCCACCACTGCAGTTATTAAAATGTCTTACAACTCTAAGACAGTTGAAGTGTGATGAATGAAAGAATGAATGAATGGATGGGTGAATGAATCGATGGATAAATAAATCAGTCTTTCTGGACTATTACACCTGTGCAATGCAACATAATTTCTACCCTTCTGAAATGGTACAAAACAAACTCAACCTTGATCTTTATGGATTACAGTTACATAAAATTCTTGGGTACCAAGGAAGCTATTACAACGGAATTAAAAAAAAATTATCCAAAAGTATTTCTCTTGAATTATAGAATACATTTTTATAGCCTAATATAATT
The DNA here is from genome assembly GCF_000696425.1 of Galeopterus variegatus. Taxonomy (NCBI): domain Eukaryota; kingdom Metazoa; phylum Chordata; class Mammalia; order Dermoptera; family Cynocephalidae; genus Galeopterus; species Galeopterus variegatus. The sequence continues at coordinate 4,162 of NW_007726649.1, read as the reverse complement.
GAATCAGGATTTTAAAAAAGGCTGAAAATACAGAATGATGTATTTACCTAATAGACTTAATATCTACTTAGAAGAGGCCATTAGTGTGTATTACGAATAGCATTTTATGAAATTGCAGTAGGGGAAGTTTTTAAACTTCCCTAAATATTTCTTTATTCCTAATAACTCAATGAGAAAGATTAAAAATTATTTCTATACTTTGGTTTATTTTAGAAGAGTTTTCTTTCATGTGTGTAAACTAGCTTTGCAAAAATAGATTACACGCAAATATTTAAAAATTGAGATTCATATACACAAAGTTTAGGAAAGAGAGGACAGAAAATGTCTTTTGGAAATGTCTTTTACTGAGGAGTCTTCCCTCCTTCCTGAGGTAATGTCAATTTGGGTTGGGTTTATTTCTCTATTTTTTAGCTTTTAACTTTTTGCTATACTTCTTGCCCCAATATTGTCTTTTTATCTTTTCTTTCTTATAAACCTAAATTATTTTGGTTAATGAGCAGATTCTTTTGTAACATTTTTTATACAGATATTTTATTTCACTCTTTTTTTTTTTTTTTTTTTTTTTTTTTTTTTTTTTTCCG
>NW_007726649.1:0-3426 GCF_000696425.1 Galeopterus variegatus | reverse complement strand
TCACTCTTTTTTTTTTTTTTTTTTTTGTCTTTTGTCTTTTTCCGTGTCCGGCAACGGATCACAACCCTCAGTGTTGCCCCCGTACTGGACCGGGGACCGGCAACGGGATCGCAACCCTCAGTGTTGCTCCCGCGCCTCGCTCAGCCAGTGAGCGGGAACCGGTCTGTATGTGGGATCCGAACCCTCGGGCGGGAGCGCCGCCGTGCTTCCCAAGCGGTGCACTGTAGCAGTGCGCCACTGGGCCGGCCCTTTATTTCACTCTTAACTCTGTAAAATATTTTTCAGTTTCAAGGGCATGGGGGCACAGGGAGAAGATTTTATTCATATTTTATATTTATTCAGAAATTTGGGGAAAATAATAGTAAATTGGACCTACAACTCTTCACATACTCACATACACTTGCTTCGTTGTTCTTTTCAAGAGGCATGTTATTTATCACAAGAGGAAGATGAATAGTGGTCAGCACCACTCTGCTGTAAGTTTGCACGACTGGTGTCTGGAGTTTCAGATGATGGAGCTATGATGACGATGGTTTGTCTTGAATCCCATTACTTTTTAAGATCGTGTGTGTAATGTTACCATACATACTAAAAAAGTATATAATACATATATCTTTGGTTTAAAGAATGATTATGATTATAAAATGAGAAGCAATGGACGCCCCATGTTAAGAAATTGAATACACCCAGTACTTTAGAAATGCCCTGAGTGCCCCTCTGCTTCCTCCTTCAACAACAGAAACCACTATCCTGTCATTTCTGTTCATTTTTTCCTTGGTTTTCTTTACAGTTTCTTTTTTAATTGAGTAAAAAGTACAAACCTAACAGTGTAAGAAAAGGAAAATATTGCAATTATTAGATGAAGGCTTCAAGAGAACGTGAGCCAGACTAAAGTTCTAGGCCACGAGTTGGCCTTAGCTTTCTTTGGAATTTACAAGTGCCCTTTCTGGGGAACCAGTGGGAAAGGCCATGAATTAGTCCTGAGAAACTTAAAGAAATGGGGCAGAAAGGTGGGATAGACCTGGAAGCAAATATCAAAAGGAAATGTGGTCAGAGGGAATGGGCTGCTCCCTATTACCTGTTTGCAGCTCACTGAGACCTGACCACATGTCTCAGGAGTATATTGGAGCAAAAGAAATGAGTGTCCTTGGCTGATCCAGGCACAGACTTTAGAGGGGAGATAGGAACCTCATCAGCACATGGATGGACCCATTCTCCTGAACATTCTGTCCTTAGGTTTGAAAGATGGTAGAATGTTAGCAGAGGTCTTAGTGATGACAACCTGCACCATATTCTGCATGTTGACTAATGCTTCTCTAACCTAGACTAGAAGATCTCTCTTTCTAGTATGTAGCTTTCACCCCAAAATCCACCTTTACAGTATTCTGGGGGAATTTCTTTCACTTCTTTCCTGTGTCTAAGCTTGTATCCTGTATTACCTCTTTGTTAGCACTCTTTTTGGTCAGCACAGTCACTAATCAATATTTGGGAAAGGGTACATACAGGGCAAGTTTTTGTTTGTTTGCTTTTACTTGGGTTGTCTGAAAATATCTTTAATTCACCATGATACTTGTGTAATAGTTTGGCCAGCGGTTTAGTCTGGGTTCTACTGAAAGCATAAAACAGTACAACACTGCCATACCTGTGTTCCAAGGGTGAAAACTCCTTAGAAGATAACCAGACTAGGCTCTAACATGTACAAAATTTTTCTGAAATTTTGGTAATAACAGGCATACAAACGGATAGTGCTATGGGTTAAATGTGTCCCTCCAAAATTTGTGTATCAGAAATTTAATCGCCCTTCTAACAGTGTTGAGAGGGTGGGAAATCCGATTATCGTAATTGAAAGGTGGGGCCTTTAAGAGGTGATTAGATCGTGAGATCTGTACCCTTGTGAATAGGTTGATCCATTGGTGGTTTATTGGGTGGTCATGCGGGAGGTTATGATAGCCTCACAAGGAGAGCAAGTGAGAAACTAACTCACTCTCAGCCCATTCTTGTCATGTGATACCCCAAGTTGCTGTGGAGAATCCCCACACAGAAGAAGGCCCTTGCCAGAAGTGTTTCCTGGACGTTGGACTTTCCAGCCTCCAAAACTTTAAGAAATAAATTTTGATTCTTTATAAATTACCCAGTTTCAGGTATTTTGTTATAAGCAATGGAAACGATCTAATACAGAGGGTAACTTATGAAAGCTATAGAACTGGCTACCCTTAGGTCCCCAAGGTCCCAAAACCAGATGTTAAGTTCTGGCCTAATCCCATACTGAAGACAAGTCAACCTCTACCAAAGAGAATCTCCAGAGAGGTTTTTCTTTTCTACTTCGGCAAGGAGAAAATTCTCTCCTCCTCTCCCCATGGTATACTCTCCTTCATTGTTCCAGAAAAATTGTCAATGAAACAACCCCTTCATATGAGAGAGATTTATGAGAAAGGTATGAGAGAATTCCCACTCCCACCTACAGATTTTATGGCTCAGACAAAGCAGGCACAGCAGACAACCATATGTTCTCCTGTGTGTGGCTTGCTGGCAAACAATAAGACATGCGGGAGAACAGTCCAGTTTGCAGTATGCCAAATGCAGACCTGTTCCTTTTCATATTCTTCTTTATCAAGGTGAAGAAACAAAGAAGCCTCCTGATCTCACAATATACTTTGAGCAAATATTTTAAGAAAAATGATACACATGTTTTTAAAGAAAAATAATACTTTTCAGGCATAGGGCAGCCAAAATTCTGGGAAAATTCTAGAGAAAAATGCTAACTTTGAAAGTGAATGGTTCTGATGGAGATGCATTTAATTTGCATCATCAGAACACAACTTCTCAGTCTGAAACATCTAAATGTAGGTTTGTGGTGACTTTATAACTATGATGTATAAGTATATACAGCCCTCTTAAGAAAGATGAAGAGAGAGAAGAAAGATTAGAAGAGGGAGGAAAGAGAAGAGGGAAAGGAAAGGAAGCCATTTCTTTTTAGTAAAGTGTTAGCAGCTGTATTTGATGGCTAAGAAAATGTCTCAAGACTTAACTTTTTTTTTTTTTTTTTTTTTTTTTTTTTTTTTTTTTTTTTTTTTTTTTTTACCAAACTTACAGTTCTCATGCTCCTGATTATCAAGAAAAAGATAAAGCATAACCCTCTTATACTATATCCATATAGTCACTCAGTTTATTTATTATTTCAAGTATTTTGAAATATCGTTTATAGAAATTACATGAATTATTAAAACGATGATTATTATAAAAATTAATAGTGGCTTGAATATTGCAACAGAAAATGTAAATGATTCAAGGGTGGGTTTGCCAATCTTTTCTTAAAGATGCATTGCATCCAAAAATTATGAAAACCTGAATTTGTATTGTATTTCTTTCTTTTTTTTGTTAAATTTTTATTTTGTCAATATACACTGTATATGATTATTATGGCCC
>NW_007726648.1:618264-625354 GCF_000696425.1 Galeopterus variegatus | reverse complement strand
AGAGAGAGAGAGAGAGAGAGAGAATACATTTGCACACTCCCTGGACACAGACTCGGCATCAGATTTAGCACTGTTTTCTTCATAACATGGCAGGAAATTATCTAGCTCAGGAGCTGAGAAAACCCCATGGAGAGAAAAAGAGAGAAATGAACCATAAATGTTGGAATTGTTCCACAGCACCAACAAATGATAAACTCCTGCTGCTCCTCGCATAGATCTATAACCACAATTGCACTGTCCCTTTTAAAAATGGCGATTGGAGTTTAGAATATTTCTAAGACAGTAGAGAGTCATCTTCATTTTTAAACATGAATAAGCCACACAGATGAAGCCTGTGGGGGCTAAAGCATTTGAGAGAGTCTCGCAGCAGAGGAAGGGGCAGGGCAAATTTTACCAGGAGTTCCAGAAAAGGGTTCTTTGTTCATTCATTTTTCTAGCCAGCATTGAGGGAGCCTTTATTATGAGACAGTGACCAAGGATTTGAGAGGATGTAAAAGCATGTAAAGCACAGGCCCTGCTTCCCAGAAATGGAATCATCTAGACTGATTCCCATAGATTTAACAGGCAGGTACAGCCTCAATCATTCATTCATTCATTCATTCACCACATATTGCTGTGTCAGGCATTGTGCTCAACACTGGTGTGGCAAAGATGAATAAAACAGTAGTATCTGTACTCCAGAGCCTACAGTCTGCGGGGTGAGGGGTCATGACTGAGGTGGATCCAGAAAGATAAGAGAACAAAGAAGGGTCCCCCCATCAGTTTGGGGAAGAGGATGGAGCAGGTGCTAGGGGAATTTTCTAAGGGGAAGTAGTAGTGCAGGTGAATCTCAAGGAGAGAGTTTAAATCAATCTTTAGGTCCATACCTGTATGAAAGTGACTTTCCATCTCTCTGTCTATTAATGAGTGTGGGTTAGAGGTTATAATCACGGGAATGGTTTGAGTCCCAGCTCTGCCACTTGTTAGCTGTGCAACCTTAGGTAAGTCAGCTTTTTAATGCCTCAGTTTCCTCATCTGTAAATATGGGGATAATAATAGAGATTACCCCCATGGTCATTATGAGAATTAAATGAGTTAGTTAATTAAATTAATTAATTAAATTAACTAGCTACTATTTTGAGCACTTTACAGTGCTCAAAAGAATACCTAGCACATAGTAGGTTCTATGTAAGTATTAGTTGTTTCTATCTACACAGAGAGACTGTGACATTTTCCACTGGAATGCCTCCTAGACAACACCTCCTGTGTTTTGAGAATTAAAACTAGGGCCCATGAGAAGGAAAGCCTAGGATGATAGTTTTGAGACTGTTCTAAGAGATGAGGCAAGGAATCTTTATGACTGTCCATTCGGAAAAGCCAGAGTTACAGCCTTTTTGGCAGCAAGCAGGGGCAAGAGGCAGTCACTTCAGACTCTTCACAGTCTGAGAAGGAAGTTGTTATACTGATGAATTCCTAAATTTTCTGGCTTAAATGACTGCAATGTGGAAGAGCAGGAGTGTGGTATTGTGCCTACAGCAGTCTTCTGCTGGGCAGAAAATAGCAAATAAGAACCTGTGTTTACTTCAATCTTCATTTTCTCATTGTTTTTTTCCTTCCCCACTCACTGCCTTTGGGAGGCCCAGAGACTGAACCCAGTGAGGAAACTGAGGCTGCAATCAATGTATGTAAAATGCGTGAAGGGGCTTCAAAAAGCTCTTGGAAAATTTTGTGTTATCTTTTAATCCCATTTTTCCAAGAACTATTTGAGGTACCTTCACATCTCTGCAACTGCTCCTTGAGGTCTGAAGTGGGAAATCTCATATGTGGCAAATTAACTATAACTAATTTCCATCATGGTCTGCCTTCATTCTGGCACCATGCTAGATATGCACAAAAGATATGTATTATTACTCATGTCCTTTAGCTTCAAACTGACCTCCTGAGTAAGCTATTATTATTATTCCTATTTCAAGATGAGTGAAGAGATATTCAAAGCAATTAAGGTTTCCCAGTATTATTAGTAGTAAATAGAGGAACTGGGTTTTGAACCCAGATCTATATGACTCTAAAGAAGGTGCTCATAACATCTGTCATATGGGGTATCTGAACTAAGGAGTTATGAAGTATGGGAGGAGGAATAAAGGGGAAAATAGGAAGAACTTCCCCAGAGAGGTTGTATTTGAGTTATGTATGAAAGACAGGCAGGGTTTTTAGATATGGATATGTCTAAAAAGCAGATCATTCTAGAGCAAGAAATGCTAAAGGTCATGAGGGCATGAGAGTCCTGAACCTCCCCGGGAAATGTGGTGGAATCTGGGAGGTTAAAGCTTAGGGGTGTGGCACGTGAGAAAGCTGGAAACTGGCAAGTTCAAGGAGGGCTGTCTCTTCCTTCAACTGGGTGGAAATGCAAGTCTATCTTTGGAAAGGGGGCTGCTGAAGAAGTGGCCCCATGTCCTATTATGCACACAAGCAGGTGGCATTATATCCCCACAGGCCTTTTGCCCAGGGTTGATGCTCAGTTTTCTTCACCACTATCTGAAGACAGTGACACAGAGCCCGGTAGCTGGGACTTCAGAGACTGCCAGTGCTGGGCTGTCTAGGTTGCACTTGATGATGGGAAATGAGTAGCAGAGGAGAAACCAGGAAGGAGCTGAACCTTAGACTCCAGCCTGATGGATCACAAAGCAGAGAGGATGCTTGGTTATGCCAGGAAGGAATCCCTTCTGGCTGCTGTGGCAACATCAACGATAACCTACCCCTAATGCCAGTCTGGACACAACCATTCCACAGAGAGCCAATGTTTTGCTAAATTGGGAATCATGAATATATAAAGTTTAGGATTTGTGTTAATGATTCTATTCTCTCACTAAACCATCCTCAACTAGAAATAATCCCCTGCCAGCTGGCATGTCATTTTCAGAAGTAATGTGAATCCAAAACAACAAAACTCTGACCTCTCCATATGGGGACAGATATGGTACTATAGAAAAAGCATTGGTTTTGAAATCAACTTCAGATTCAAGCTGTGGCTCCTAGAGTTAAGCATTTGTATGATCTTGGAAACAATGCTTAGCCTCTCTGAGCTTCAGCTTTCTTAACTGGAAAATGGGGCTAAGAAAGCATATCTTATTTTGTAAGGAAAGGCCAGCTCTCCCAGGGTGGATATGATCAGAAATGAGATAACGCAAATGAAAACATGCTGCTATTCTAAAGCAGTGAGCACTTAGACTGCATGAAACACAATGAGGTCATTCCAGAATCTGAGAGAAATGTAATCTGTTTCTACTGTCGTGCCCCCTAATGTGTCCAGCAGCAGTGCTCATAGGCACTATTGTATGTCCTGTGCTGTTCCCCCACAGGTACAACAATTGCTTTTTCCCCTGTCAGGAACCATGTGCACTCAGAGACTGCTACGTCTCTGCCTGGCAGGTAGAAAGGAGAAGGGTTGCAGGCACTGCTAGCTCCTGGTTACAGGCAAGATCTCTGATCACTTTTACGTCCTACTGACTGTTGGCAAATGTTTGAGATGGTGACACCCAGGTGCATTTACATTTAAGTGTGCCTTGAACCAACAGCACTGATGCAAAAAGTATACCTCCCCACTGCCTCCCTCCCCCCCGCATGATTAGTCTCTATTCATTTGTAATTCTGTGGCCTTGAAAAAGTTACTCAATCTCTGTGCCTCAGTGTTCTCAAATCTGTGATATTAGCAGTACCTATTTCCTGGTACTATTATTATGATTACTTAGAGGTTACACGTAAGGAGAGTGGCACATAATAAGCACTCAATGAACATGAGCTGCTGTTAGCACTGTGATTTCTACACTACGTTGCTATCGTTCCTTTCTGTGGATCTCAGCCCCACTGGATGTTCCATGGGAGCAGAGTGGGGTGGAAGGGGGTTGGCACAGAGTGGATTAAAGAAAAATAAATCCAGAAAGGCTAGCTATTTCGGCAGATTTGAATGGGGAGGGAGGGTGTCAGGAGAACATCTTGGAGGAACAGAACACTAAGCTGAAACAAAAATTTCAGAAGCCATTGCCAGGTGTGTGTGTGGTGCGACGGGGGTGGGGGTGGGGGACCAAGTCTCCAGGCGTCAGTATGGTGATGAGATGCAGTGAGAGAGGACAGAGTAGTCATCACTGTAGCCAGAGGGAGTTGGGACAGATGCTGAAGGCCCTGAATAGCTTGTTAAGTAGCATGGACCATAACCCCTGCAGTCAAGCTTTTCTAAACTCACCCAGTATAACCTTCACAATACTTGCCAACTCTGAGGAATGCAGTATCTCTTACTGAATCTCTTATTTAATATTGTCTTTATATTGATTCACCCTTTTTTAACTTAATAAATTTTTACAAGTAAATGCTATTACTATTTTAAATAACCCATATCATTTGCCATAAGTATAAAATAATGAAACAAATAAAGAAAAAACAAACTATATTGTTAAACTCTTGCTAGATACTTTTGCCTGCTGAGGGCTCTGAGTCTGAGCCTATGTTCTGTTGGCTAAATCAGGAAATCAGAAGGTTTTTGAGGAGCATGGCAGCCATACAGCACACCCATAGCTCACGTTTCACTTAGAAGGATGGAGCAGGTCTGGGGGAATGCTGCTGTGTGATCCCAAAGTGAGGTAATGCCAATCCCATGAGTCTCTAAAAACATCCTCAGAACTACTGATGGCAAGTGCCCCACTATTAGGGGTGATGGGAAATTTTTTGAAAGGTTTTAGGAAAGGAAATTTTCACTTTTAGAGCATCTTTCTGGATATATCATGGGACTTGGATTTATGGGGACAGAGACTGGTCACAGAGAGAAAGAAGCTCCTGTAGCCCAAGTGAATGAGGGTGAAGGTCTGACTGAGGAGAACAGCTGTGGTTCTGGAGAGAAAAGCCACTGATGGAGTATTCAGGGAGTGTGGATTGTGCTTGGTGACTGAGAAGGACAGCATGTGAGAGTGTGTCTCCCTCTGCTCTGCCATTTTCTTCCAGGTGAGGCCCCTGCATTGCTGTAAAGCCACAACCAAAGAAAACCCTCACCAAATGTGTTCCCCAGACATTGGACTTCCCACCCTCTCAAACTGTAAATAATAAATTTCATTTTCCTACAAATAACCCAGTTGCAGGTATTTTGTTACAAGCAACAGAAATGGACTAATACAGAAAATTGATACCAGGGAAGTGGGGTGTTGTTTATAACAAATACTTGAAATTTGGAAGTGGCTTTGGAACTGGGTATCGAGGAGAGGCTGGAAGAATTTGAAGAAGCAGGCTAGAAAAAGCTTAGCTGCTGGTGGGAGTTTAGAAGACAAGAAAACCAGGGAAAGTTTGGAATTTCTTAGAGACTGGTTAAATGGTAGTGAGCAGAATGCTGATAGAAATACAGACAGTAAAAGTGATTCTGCGAAGGTCTCAGATGTAAATGAGAAAAGACTTATTGGAAACTGGGGCAAAGACCACCCTTGCTATGAACTGGCAAGGAACTTGGCTGCATTCTGTTTATGCCCCAAAACTTTATGGAATGTGGAACTTAAAGGTGCTGACCCAGAGTACTTGGCAGAAAAAATTTCTAAGCAGCAAAGCATTCAGGAAGCTGCATGGCTACTTGTAACAGCCTACACTGAGTTATGGTAGTGAAGGCATGAGGTAAAGCCAGAATTTATAATTAAAAGGAAAGCAGAGGGCAAAAACTTGCAAAATTTTCATCCTGGCCATGAAAGCAAGGATGTAGTCCAGAGACCATTTGTTAAGCAGAACAGTACAGAAGAAAAGGATCATCAAGAGAAGGGAAAGAAGATCTCAAAGTCATTTCAGAGATCTTCAAGTCTTCCTCTTCTGTTACAGGCCCAGAGCCCTAGGGAGACAGAATGACCTCAAGGAATAGGCCTGAGTTGCCTTCCGTGGGCTCACCGCGCAGGGCCACTTTGGGAAGCTGCTTCAAGGAGTAGCATCCCAGCTGCTTCAGCTGCTCCAGTTGTGGCCAAATTGGTGTAGCTGGACCCACATCTTTAGAAGCTACAAGTCAGAAGCCTTGGTAATGTCCACATGGTGTTAAGTTTTCAGGCTCACAGAATGTCAGAGCTGTGGAGGTTTGGGAGCCTGCACCCTGATTTCAAAGTATATGTAGAAAAGCCTGGGGGCCCACAAAGAGATCTGTCACAGGGATGGATTCACCACATAGAGCCTTTGCTAGAGCAATGCCAAGAGAAATGTGAGATCAGAGTTGCAGCAGAAAAATACCACCATGTCCATGCCTAGTGGAGCCATGGGAGTGGGACTGCCATGGAGACCCCAGACTTGTGTTGCTACCAGCATGCAACCCCAGCCTGGGAGAGCTGAAGCATGGCTGAAGCTAAGGAAAACTATAAGAGCAGAGCCGCGCAAGGACTTGGAGACCCAACCTCCACACTGGTGTGTGGAAAATGTCAAACATAGAGTCGAGGTACATGATTTGCCAACTTTGAGATTTAATGTCTGCTCTGCTGGGTTTTGGATTTGTTTGGGACCTGTTACCCCTTTCTTTTTGAATGGGAATATGTACCCTATGCTTGTCCCACCATTGTATCTTGGAAATAGATAACTTGTTTTGATTTTAAAAATGGGACCTTTGACCTTTGGACTTTTGAGTTGAAATAAGTTAAGACTTTGGGGATGAAATAAATGTATTTACCTGTGAGATGGATATAAACTTTGGGGGTCAGGGGTGGAATGATACAGATTGAATTGTGTCCCCCAAGTTTTACGTATTAGAAGCTTGGTCCCCACTGTGACAGTGTTAAGAGGGTGGGAATTTCTACTATTGGAGTTGAACAGTGGGGCCTTGAAGAGGTGATTAGATTATAAGGACCCTGACATAGTGAATGGTTTAATAGTGGTCATGGGCGTGATTCTGAGAGCTTTAAAAGAAGACCATATGAGACATTCTTTCTCTCTGCTCCAACATTTTCTGCCACGTGAGACCCCTACATTGCTGTAAAACCACCACCAAAGAAACCCTCACCAGATATTTTCCCTGGACTTTGGAATTCCCAACCTCTGAAACTGTAAGTAATAAATTTTGTTTTCTTACAAATTATCCAGTTTCAGGTATTTTGTTATAAGAAACAGAAAT
>NW_007726648.1:612792-617905 GCF_000696425.1 Galeopterus variegatus | reverse complement strand
ATAAATTTTGTTTTCTTACAAATTATCCAGTTTCAGGTATTTTGTTATAAGAAACAGAAATAGATGAATACAGTGATGGACTGTGCATAGAAAGAAGCTGAGATGCCAGCCAAGGGCTCAGCTTGGGTGAGTGCCACAGAGAGATACAGAATCTTGCAGATGATGTCCTTTGCTTCTCTTTTTTGAACTTGGCTAGTTACCTTCTCTCAGGCTCTCAGACTCATCCTGCTGTTTCTAGGTTGCTCAGACCTCCATGGTGCCCCCGTCAGACTTGGGGAAGAGTTCATACCGCAATCTACTATCCTGACTAGGAATCTCTCACGGTGGGGGGCAGGCTGAAGAAAAATCATCCTATGTCTCACTCTCCCCACTTCACTACTATTGTACCATTGAGAGCTTTTTAAAGCAAAAGTCAAGCACAGAGAAAACAGGACCTTCACAATTCACCCAGAAAATTTCAGGACTCCAGGTGGACATAAGAGGAGTCTAGGAGCTCACCAATTTTCTTTTTCCAGTCAGTGGCTAAGTGGGGTAGAGAAAGTTAGAGGCCAAGTGCATGTATCTGCACCTCTGATCATCTCTTACTATTGCTGGAGGAACAATTGTCCTGACCCAGGCAGCCCTACTTTGCTGCTCAGATGGGCATCTTTAATTGCCACAGTGGAATATCTGCCCTTTCCTCGAGGAGCCAGTGGTTATAACATCAACTCGCTGCATTCTAGAAATGACTCTGCCCATCTTATTCTCTCTGGATTCAGATGAAAATAATAACTGGAAGTCATAGCAGAAAGTGGCTAATGAAATAGCTCACACTGTGGTGTAAATGACTATGAACAGGTCTAAAGTCCAGCAACAAATTAACAAATTCACCCAAAGGAATGAATAGCTCATACAGTTTCAATTCCTTGGGGCTTTATTTCAAAGTGGGAAATACATATTTTCCTTCCTGTGAGGCTACTCTTCAGGCAGCAAGGCTCTGAAGTTCCATTGATTGGGTAAAAGTGGTCTATAAAGGACACTCCCAGGACTGTCACTTGCTATATACTTTCAAGTCCAGCTATAGAGTCAGCTAATTTCTGAAACAAACACTTTCTCTTGTTTCTAAGAATGACCACATCTATATCAAAGTGAAAACTCATTTGGTGAGGCTATAAATTGGAACACCCTAAAGGTGGTGGCAAGAATACATAAAGGCTCTTTGGGGAAGATCAAAATCTTTCCATGTAACTTTGCTAGTAGGTATATAATCTGACATTCATATAAAAATTTAAACATATTATCTGAATAGGAAAATGGAAGGGAACATAGTAGAAAATGATAGACATTCCAGGAATTATAGGGAAACTGTAGTTTATATTGAGAAAGTAAAGGTTTCGCTTTCCCTCATTATAAATATGTCAATTTCCTTTAAGTGGACATCATTTGAACTTGTCCTTGTTGACAAATTTCTACTTGAACTTTCCCACTTGTTGATTCAATATTCAACCTTATCTACTTGAAAAGATTGAAATGGATGTTTCTAATAAGGTTTAAAATGCTTCTTAGCTCTGAGATGGGAGGTCAATGAGTGATGCAAACTCTGGCCATTCATAATCCTTAAACTCAGTGTGAGCCAACAGGTCTATTTCCTGTAAGCTTTGGAAACAGAGTAGCTTAAGCATATACATGTATTATAGTCTGCTATGTGGGACAATCAAAATTAATGAATGGGATATAGAACATAATCTTCCAGAAAGCCATGTTTTTCTAGCCCAGAAGCACCTTCTTTGACACAGTACTTTTTTTTAAAATTCAAATTATAGACTCTTAAGACAGAAAAGTAACTTAAACATACATTTACCCCATGCTGCTACATCTAGAAAAATGTTTTCAAACTATGGATGCTCATCAGAATTCCCTGGAGGGCTTTTAAAAATTGCACATGACTAAGCCCCACTCCTGAGCTATCAAGTCATTATCATTTTGAATGCAGTTTTCTCTACCTCTAAGACCACAATAAACAACCAGGGTTGGGAACCACTGATTTGAAATTCAAACTCAACTCTACCATTGGGAAATTCTTTCTAAGTGGTCAGATTCAAGCAATACTTGACTCATATGTAAAGGGTTTAGCTTGTAAAATGAGCCCTCATGCAGTATTTAATTTGTTTTCCTCTTTCCAGGTACGAGATGAATTTTTCCTTTCTTCTATAGTCAGGAAAACAGAGCTTGAGTGAGCAAGAATGAGGTTTTGGTTAAGTGAGCAAGAATGAGGTTTTGGTTGAACAGGGAAAGGGGATAGGAGTCACTCCCCCACATACACACCATCCTTGGCAAAAAAACAGTGAGTTTCCCTTTCTGCTCCAGGGTAAACCAGAAACATCCAATGAAACCCTCTGAAACATGAGTACAGAGCGAACTGACTTGCTAGATCCAGAGTCAACCCAGTGTGGCCTGGACCTTGTGCCCTCTGGCTGCCACAATGTTAGCTTGAGCAACAATGTACTTGTGCCTGGGGAGTGGGCTACAAGGGTCTGCCCAGCCTACAAGCCCTGAAGAAATGCATCAGCTATAATGGATATGAAGTATTCAGGATTTGTTTACTGGCACTTGCAATATGCACTCGTTATTCTCAAAAATTGAGTCAACAAATAATATTGAGCTTCCATTTGTGTTTAACCCTGTACTAAGCACTCTAGCAAACAGAGAATAGGAAGTAAACCCTAACTTCAGAAAGTATCCATTTTCTGTGCCTATGTGAAATAATGAAAAAAAGTACACCTAGCACAATAAGAAGATTAGAATTGGACCCAAATGGGGACGTGTTAGGAAGGGTCTTGAGAATTCAACAGAGGAAACTACACTTGGTGCAGGGAGTCATTGGGGATTCCATGAAGAGGACTGCCCCAGTGATATAAGAAGTAGCAGTGAAACCAGAGGACTGGGGAAGGTGGAGTGGACGGAGGAGGCTGTTTGTGTGATTCAAGCAGATATGATTACATGATGTGGTGGCAATGGGGTTCCTTTTTTTCTAGAAAGTTCTCCACTATCCCTAGTTTTCTGAGTGTTGTTTTTAATTATGAGCAGGTGTTGAATTGTCATGCATATTGATATCATGTGATTTTTCTTCTTTAGACTATTAATATAGTGGCTTATATTGATTGGTTTTATTTATTTATTTATTTACTTATTTTGGGGTGGCTGGCTGGTGAGGGGATCTGGACCCTTGACTTTGGTGTTATTATCACCATGCTCTCCCAAGTGAGCTAACTGGCTAGTATTAAACCAACCCTGCATCCTTGGAATAAATCCCAGTTGACTGTGATGTACAGTTCTTTTTATTACTGCTGAATTCTATTTGTTAATACTTTTTATTTAGTTAGTTAGTTTTTACATTCTAAGATGTTGTTGCAGGAGGGGTAGGATGGGGGAAGGGGGACAGAAATGACCCACAGCTGGCTCCTTCTCTGGCCTCGCTGCTGATTGGAGTGGGGGTGGCTGAGGCTGTTGGGGGGTGTGGCTTTGGCCTGCGAGGGTCCCTCCCCCACGGATCAGGATCCCAAGGGCTTCCCAGGGCTCCATTTTGAATAGGAAAAATGATAGTAATCAGTCTTTGGGAATGAAGAACAAAGAATGAGTCAAAGAAGATGCAATATTTCTAGGATAAATGAGTTGATGGACACCGACAGTGATGCTGGGAAAAACCCAGCAGTTTGCTTTTAGACACAGAGTTTAAAGCCATAGTAGGATATATAAACAAAAATTCCCAGCTAGTAGTTGAAGATAAGAGGCTGGAGTCTGAACAAAGGAAGAGATTTTGAGATTTAGATTAAGAAAGATCATGAGGAGTGCAGTCTGAAGCGACAGGAATAATGGATTTTCTAAAGATTGAGAATCTAAAAAAAAACAGAGCACAGAGCTGCATGGAGAATGGGGAACAGCCTCAGAGATCAGTAACTATTTCTGCGTGTGTGTGAGAGATGAGCTTGTGTAGTTATTTATACATGTAAAGAATTCCTGTATAGCTTCAGTGAGACTGAAATCTCAGACTTTTGCCCAAAGCAATTCCACCTCATGCTATAAGTTCAGAATCTTCCACACAGAATGACGTTCCTTCTGTACATTTTGCTATGTTGACCATTTGGCTCTAGCAAGAAGCTCTGTCAGCAAGGAAATGTATACCATAAAGGAAGAGGTGGTTACATTTTAAAATGTGACCTTTTATTTATCATATTTTATTTATTCTTTTTTAGCAGGTAAAGTTAAACTCCTTGCTATTTAAACTGTATTACTAATTCATTAAATTAGCAAGAAAAAATATTGATACTTAACAAGATTAAGCACTATAACCATCTTATTTGTTTTTAATTAACTAATTATGTCTTTTCTCCAATTGCCAGTCAGCCATAGTTTCATAATATTCCAGAGTATAAAGTATAGAACAATCAAGGGGTGCTTAGCAGAGAATGTAATGGGATACAGAGAGAGTATATAATGGGATTCAACAGGAAATTGCAGAAAATAGTCATTAACTCTCTTTGAGACCCTGAGTAATATAACTAACCTGTCTGGGCAAATTTTACCTCAACTATAAAACAGATGTGCTGAGAACTGACTTGACCACCTAATAGGTTTTTTATGAAGACTAAAACTGAGAAATGGAATAACATATGAAAGAACTTTCTAAGCCATTAAACCTATAGTCATGAAAGTTACCTCTGTTGTAAATGTCATGATCACCAGGAAGAAATTTCTCAATTAGGATAATGATAATGTAGACAAAGGGGGTTTTGGGGGGCTAATCACCAAGCAATGCTGAGGGATGCTGAATGTGGGTGTGCCTGAGACTGTCTTAGTTTGAGTACCCCCCAAAAGGAGGCACTAAGGCAAGGCTTGTGCTCACGTTGTTTATTTTGGGGAGCCCGATGAGGTAGTGAGGAAGAGTGACAGAGAGGGAAGAGAGCAATAAAGGGTGCACAAATGAGCAGGTTATTACTGTGGGGGTCCTCTGAAGGACTGTGCGGGGCACTCTTCAGAACTATCCATGTGCGGGGCACTCTTCAGAACTGTCCATGAGGGGTGAGGAAACTCAGGTACTTTGGCACCAACCAACCCTGGGAGGGTTACTCCTGGT
>NW_007726648.1:611424-612169 GCF_000696425.1 Galeopterus variegatus | reverse complement strand
TGAGGGGTGAGGAAACTCAGGTACTTTGGCACCAACCAACCCTGGGAGGGTTACTCCTGGTGCCTCAACTCCCAGGTACTCCTAGGCTGTAACATGCAGGAGCCAAGCACAATCCCTCTGGCTAGAGAGCACCTTTAGACAGAGAGTGGCAGGAAGCCGTGGGCTTATACAGGAATGTCTGCTGCTGACCTCCAGGGTAGGCCAGGGGTATATAGGAGGGGTGCCAAGCATCTGCTTTGGAGATAGTCAAACTTGGGTTTGGATCCTTTGTCTCCTCCCTGTAAACTGTACTGCCTCAGCACGTCACTCAGCTTGCCTAGCTTCAATTTCTCCAGCTGTCAGTTGGGGACAACGATAACTCCCTTGCAGAATGTTCAATACATTATTATGCTTTCTTTCAGTGACATATACAATAGCCAATGTTGCTTTAAAACATTCAATGTCCTAGGAAAAGGCTCATGTTACACAGGTAAGTGAATAAAAGAGGTAAAATTTATGTGCAGCATGAGTCCAGCCTTTGAAGTATATATGTTTTATATATATAAGGGCAATAATTGGGATAAAACATAGTGAGAGATTAAGTGATTAATTCTGGGTAGTGGGATAATAGATGATTTCTAGTTTCTTATGTACATTTTTCTTCATTTTCCAAATTTTCTACAAACAGTATCTATAAATCCATGATCAAGGGCCGGCCTGTGGCTCACTCGGGAGAGTGTGGTGCTGATAACACCGAGGCCACGGG
>NW_007726648.1:606819-608627 GCF_000696425.1 Galeopterus variegatus | reverse complement strand
ATTTAAAAAAAAAAAAAAAAAAAAAAAAAAAAAAAAAAAGAAAAAGGCAAATTTTACAAGACAAATTTTTCATGGCTCTTGTGAGGGTAACAGATAATTATACACAAAAAAGTGCTTATTGCAATACATGACACAGAATATGTGCTCAATATACAATCATTAAAAAAAAGAAAATGCTGCCAACAAAAATAATTAACTAAATGAGTGGTTACTGTGTATCAGATACTGTGCAAAGCACTTTACATTTATTTTATTTTTTAATTCTCCTGCAAGTCTTATGTGGTAGGTACTGATCTTACCGCCATTGCAGAGATGCGGGAAACTGAGCACCATTACGAAAATTGAGGCTTATTAAGGAAACACTTTCCTATGTCTTAAAATTTCTTAGAATGGCTTTGGCACTTTTAAATAAATCATTTAGAATAAAATTCATTTCCTTAAAAAAGAAAAACTTCAGAGATTGGACATAGCTTTCGTTAACTGCACTTTAGAGGAACAGTGCTCAAAATTAAACATCCAAGAGTAGCCTTCGGTCACTTCAGTCTGTGAGCAGGTTGTGCGGTGGAAATCAAATGGATCCAGGAAGCTTTCAGCTTGGCCTGCAAAATGAGATTTCTATGCATCTCTGAAAACACAGTTATCTCCTCTAACAACAAAGGAAAGCTGGAGATGCATTTCAGCATGCAAAGACCTCATATCTGAGAGATGAGAATCAAAGAGAAGACGGCTGCTTCTTGGACACCCCTGTTGCAGGCCACATGAAAAAAATACGAGGACATGCCCATTATGAGCACGGCATGAGAAATAAAGGAAAATTTGTCTGGAAAGAATAGCATTGCTCTATTTTATTTTGCTGACAGTAAAGCAGAGGCCCTTCTCTTGTTTCTTTGTCATTGTTCGTTTACTATGGTCTCTTAAAGCATTTAGGACTTAATTAAAATAATTTAAACGGCCATAGTCTGTCGAGCTTACAATTTCCCTTGAAAACCTCTCTGCTCTTCTCTTTGTTAATTTCACTGTAAGAAAATCAAAGAGAAAAGCACTGGAAATTATCACCATGAAAATAAATGGAGAAGAGGGTGTGGGGAGGGAGGGAGGTGAAAGCGTGTGCATTAGTTTGAATAGCAGCGAAGCCATTCATGTCAGCCTAATTCTATTCGGATGACAAAGGACTTCAGCTACTGTTTGTCAAAGGTGGAGTCTTTGGCAATAAATAGATAGGACTAAGTCTATTTATTTTCATAACACAACTGAGGGGATCCAAGGGAGGGGATTAGAACGACAGCCTTGGTTATTGCTGTGGTGGTCTGAGGTGGCAAGAAAGCTTGCAAGTCCTTTGAACGTGGGCTACCTTCCATGTCACGGAGGCTGCTGTGTGCATGAGCAAAAGACCTTTTGTCCCAGATAGAAAACAGACGTTGGTTTTTAGGTGCTATAAACACTGGGACTTTCATTAGTGGCTTTATATTTGTAGATTTAATCCCTTACAGTGTTAAGAAAACTTAGAGTTAAAATTCCAGGAGTTATTGGTTTTAATATCATTTCTAGCTCCATTTTGTGACACTTTCCTGGATTTTACTTATATTTCCCCTCATCTTTTGCTAACTGATATCCTCTTGTGGTACTTTATGCATTATTGTGAACTACCTTATGTTGTTTTTGGAAGAGAGTGAGGTATAAAAACATTTTAAAAAATCATTTGTAGGCAACAATGAGGGGTCCACTGAATACTTGGGAAGGAGCAATGAAAATAAAGAAATCACACACATCCCTGGGGGGGGGGGGGGGGGGGGGGGGGGCCGGGGGGG
>NW_007726648.1:605292-606634 GCF_000696425.1 Galeopterus variegatus | reverse complement strand
GTCCACTGAATACTTGGGAAGGAGCAATGAAAATAAAGAAATCACACACATCCCTGGGGGGGGGGGAGACTGTGTGCCAGGGAGTATGACTGTAGATTGGTTGTTCCAGGTGGAGAAGGAATATTTCAATTAAAAGGGGTGACTTGGTAAGAAAACTGGGCTCAGAAATATCAACTGCACAGTCCACCATTGTTGCAGAGAGAGCCCCTAAACCTGGGGGTCACAGGAATTCTGGCTATCAGTAAGAAAGGTCTCTATTATAGGGCAGGGGAGGTTCATCAGATCTCACCATGGCCTGGATAAATAATTTCATGAACACCCATTTCCTTTCGTTCTATATCAGTGCCAACCTAGCAACTTTCTGATTATTGGACTTCAGGCACCTTGATAGGAGTACTGATGACAGAAAAGCAAAGCATGCTGATTCCTAGAAAAAACTCTGCCTTACTATAAAATTATCATTGTATTTCTGGCGTATCATTCATCATGTACACTTTGTTAAGAGATGTTTAACACGAAAACACTGATTATGCCTTTGAAATGAGAAAGTCTAATCTCTCTATTTATACGGTTGTGTACTAGACAGAATGTATCAATTTATCTAGGCAACAGTACCCTGTGATGCTTCAAAGTAAGCAGGGCTCAACTTTCTCTTGGTTATATCCTCTCTGTGGAGTCTATCTTTGGTTGGTTCCCACAGAACCCTGAGATATTGATTTGACTGCAAATAGTTTATTTGGAAGATGATCCCTAGGAGTACTCAAAGAGAAGAAGATAAGTGAGACAGGGAAGAGAAGACTCCAGTGTGGCCAAATGAGGCTCAGTCCTTGGGGAGGACTCTGGGAGATGGTTTTAAATGCCAGAACTGTCTCACATGAGTAGTGGCATGTTTACCTTTTATCACCTCCCTCATTGACTTGGAATTGCTCTCAGGGACATTAACTATCCAGGACTCTGAACAGGCTGAGCATACGTCTTTGTCCAGAGAAAGCCCTCAGCCATAGAGCTGCAGGTGCTGGCAGGGGGAAGTCCTTGGGGTTTATGGAGCACTGACAAAATTTGGGTAAGTCATTGGCAGTGTCTGCTACAACATCCTTCAATAATATCAGCGTATGAGATTGCACCCTTCCCTGCATCTGCCTGTGCATACAGCCCTATTTATTTACTGCATTCTCTGATTTTGATTCTGAATTCTACAGTAAACTTCATGAGAGTGATCCATGTTAGATCACTGATGAAGAACACTAAATGGGGGCTTAAAGTGACAATGCCTTTTTAATAAAAGAAAAAAAGTATTAAAACTGAGATCATGGAAAATAACAGAGTTTTATCAAACATCTGT
>NW_007726648.1:597508-604708 GCF_000696425.1 Galeopterus variegatus | reverse complement strand
AAAGAAAAAAAGTATTAAAACTGAGATCATGGAAAATAACAGAGTTTTATCAAACATCTGTGGTAAGAATTATTTTCATATTGAATTTTATGTGGTGATTGGGGAGGTGTGGTCATCAGAGATCAGGACTTCTAATGATGCTAATACAGCCCTGAAGATGAATATGGTCCAATCAGAGCCTAATTAACTTCCTAGCCCTAAAGGCATTACATGGTTGTAGCCTCTCAGGAGGAGAGGCTTTTCCAGCAGCCATGCTGCCTTTTCTAGGAATGGCCTCAGCATGGAGGAATGAACCTGCAGGAGCAACGCCTTTACTGGATGATCCTGACTGTCGGGCCATGGTGATTGGACATCTTATCTACATTGTGCCAATCAGAGTTGCTCTCTGTGGAATTTAAATTTTGAAATGAAGAAACACAGAACAAGAGTGATTGACCCAAATAACTTTAAGGCAGTAGAAAAGTGAAAAGAAGGTTCTCATGCCCTTGTGGGGTTAAATTCTTGGTTCATTATTTTCATGCCAAAGCCAGTGTCATTAAACACTTTCTAAGGCTCCATCATTGAGTAGAATGGACATTCATTTGTTGCTTGGTTAGTACCTATCCTCCAATTCCCATTTTCTAACAAGACCCAGGCTGACATTCAGGTGTCTGTCCTGTGGATAAGGTGACCCCAGTGTCAGTCAGAAGTGGGCGCTGGTGAGACCAACCCAATCCATTAACCCTATTTCCCTTGTCGTAGTGATGGGTTCAGGTAACCCGGACCAGGTCTTTATTCGGGCCACAGAGAACGGCCATGTGCTGGGCACATGACCCAATTCAGGCCAAAAAGATACAATGCGATTTTTTTTTAGGAGAAAACTGGGAAAATATTATTCTTGCTTTTGTAAAGACATGATCATAAGAGATAGTCTCCCTTCTTAGGGTCGATGTTTCACAGATATGAGGGCTGAAAATGCCATAGCCATTTTTCCATGAGGGAAGGCAGCTGAAGATGATACATAAGGGAGGGCAGAGGGACATAAAGAAACCATATCCTTCATGTCATCACTGATAATTGAGACTTTCCCTATTGCATAAATATCTAATTATCTGAGCCAATAAACCTTTTTTATTGTTTAAGCCCATTTGAGTTGAAATTTCCATTCCTTGTGCCTGTAAGAACTTAGTTTGCGTTAGGTTAGATTTTCCAAAATCAAACCCTGAGACAAGGATTTATGTGCAAATACTTTATGAGGGCAGGGATCCCAGGAAAAACCAGAGAGTGTGGAAAGCAGGGGTAGGAAGAAGAAGAAGCTAATCAAAGGCGTGATATCAGGCAAAGAGTTTCAGTCTTATTTTGATGGGGAATCTGTAGTAAGTTACTCATAATTTGCCTTTAAACCAAAACAAGTGAGCTGGGATCTTATACATATCAGTGTGGCACTAGATAAAAACTAACCCAAGGGGACATAGAATCCCAGGTACTTACAACTCTTTGTGTGTGAAGGCAAAGTGGTTGTCTCATAGCCCAAGGGCAGTCTTTCAAGAGAGTTGTAGGTGCAGATAGTCAAAAGCAAAAGCAAACAGAATCTAGGAGAGAAATGCACAGAAATGGTAAAAAGGATCAAAATCAGATGGGATCTGAATGGAACACCAGCAGTATTAGCTACACAGATGCATTATCCTTCCAATAAAGCTGCTAACTACCTCCCAAAAGAACCTTTAGTTAATATAGACAGGTAAATTGAGGGCACAAAATTATGATAATGAGCATGATGCTTTTGGCAAAGTTCAAGTGCATGTGTGTCAATGCTACAATAGCTAGTGAAACTTTAAAAAAATCCCAAGCATGATGTCCTTGTCAAACTTCAAAATGGTCCCCAATGACTCTCCTTTTCTGCTTTTTATGACTTTGTGTTGTCCCCTTCAACGCTGCATAGGGCTGGCCTATGTAACAATTGAGATATTGCAGAAATGATGAAGTACGACTCATAAGACTAGCTTATAAAAATCACTGTAGCTTCCACCTTGTTCTCTGGGACCATTCATTCTCGTGGAAGCAAGGTGCCATGTTATAAAGAACTCATGAAGCTACACAGAGGATCCCACATGACCTCCTTGCCAACAGCCATAATCATTTACGCCCTGTTTTGGAAACTATTTTGGAAGTGAATCCTCCAGCTTTAGTCAAATCTTCAGATGATGACATTTCTGGATGACATCTTGACAGCAATATCCAATGAGAAATTCCAAGTCAGATAGCTCAGCTATGCCACTCTTGAATTCCTGACCCACAGAAACTATGAGAGATAATAAATGTCTATTGTTTTCAACTGCTAATTTTTTTAAATGCAGCAACAGATAACTAATACACGTGGTAAACTACCTACATGTTCCATAAATATATACATATATACACACACCCCCCAAGTGGAAATATAATTTTCTGAAGAACAAATTCATTCATTCATTCATTAGTTCATTGAGTACTCACCATGTGCCAGGAATTTTATTAGGTACTAGAGATATGGATTTTTTTCTTTGTTTTATTGAAATGCAATTGATTGTACGTATCTGTGAGGTACAGCATTAAATATCTATACCTCTGTGCCTTATGTGCTACTCAAATCAAGAAAATTATTATGTTCAACATTATACAATATAATCATTTTTTGTGGCCCTTTACTGATTTCTTGCTACCCCTCCCCACTTCCCACCTCTAGTCACCTCAGTTCTGCTCTCTCCTTTTGAAGGTTTAATGAAATATTGTGATTATTATACCTTTCTTTTTTTTTTTTAGCTCCTACTTATGTGTTATTTCTCTTTCTGTGCCTGGCTTATTTCACTTAACATAATTTTCTCTAAGCTCATCCATGTTTATGCAAATGGAAGAATTTCATTCATTTTTATGGCAGAATAGTATTCCATTGTGTATATAATCCACATTTTCCTTATCCAGTCCTCTGTTGATGGACATTTTGGTTGGTTCCATATCTTGGCTATTGTAAGATAGACCTGCAATAACATGTGAATATAGGTACCTCTTTGACATGATGTTTTCCATTCCTTTGGGTATATATTCAGCAGTGGGATTGCTGGATCATATGATAGTTCTATCTGTAGTTTGAGGAATTTCCATACTGTTTTTCATAATGGCTGTACTAATAAACAGTCCCACCAACAGTGTAGAAGTGTTCCCCTTTCTCCTCATCCTTTCCAGCATTTGCTATTAGAGATACAGGTGTTGTCTCAGCCCTCTCTGTGCTCCATTCACAGCCCGCATATTTTCTAGAAATACTGGGGTTTTCCTCAGGCTTATCTGCTATTAATATCAATATTTATAGAAATACCGTATGATTTAGCAATCCTTTGCTGGATATATACCCAAAGGAAATGAAATCAGTATGTCAAAGAGATAATTGCACTCCCAATATTCATTGCCACATTATTCATAATAGCCAAAATATTGAGTCAACTTAATTGTCCATTAATGGATGAAAGAATTTTTAAAATGTGGTATATGTACAATGGAATATTATTCAGCTTTAAAAAAGTAGGTCCTGGCCAAGCCCCTGGCGCACTTGGGAGAGTGCGGCGCTGGGAGCGCAGCAGCCCCCCCCGCCCCGGGTTCGGATCCTATATAGGGATGACCGGTGCGCTCACAGCGCTCACTGGCTGAGTACGGTGCGGCCAGTCTCAAAAAGGACAAAAAAAAAAAAAAAAAAAGTAGGCCCTGCTATTCATTACAACATGAATGAAAATGGAGGACTTTATGTTAAGTGAAATAAGCCAGACTGAAAGACAATACAACATGATCTTGCTTATATGTGGAATCTAAAAAAGTCAAATCAGTAGAAGCAGAGAGTAGAATGGTGGTTACCAGGGGCTGGGGAAGAAGGGTTGGGGGAAGAAAAGAAAATACAAAGCTGATTGGAAATGGCATTTGTACATTTAGCTAAAAGCCTGAGCAAATAGGAAACATGCTGAAGGTAGGCTCTCTAACCAAATGCACACACACACATCGTTTTGTCAAAAGCCAGTGGATCTGTCTTAAGACTGATGCCCCACACTGACCTGAAGGTGCTAGGGAAAAAATAAGTTGCCACTACTTATTTAATGCTGAGTTTTATTTTGGCAAGACCACTCAATTTTGTCTTTATACATTTTCTCAGAGACAGTAAATTCCTAGAGGATGGGGATAATTGTGTGCAGTCCTCAACATGCTCTCTGTTCAGTGTCAACTCCGCAAAGACAGGCACTTAATGTCTTTTATTTGGATGAGGATGATGATTATAGTCAGGAGACGAAAGTGCAATATTCTGAAAACTAAAGAGCACAGTCAGATACAAGAATTTGGAAGCTCTGATATTAATTTTCTCAGACCAATTTGTCTTCTGAATATAGTGTTAATGGTGAAGCAATAAAGAAAACTAATCTGTCTAGTCTCTTTCTTGCAATTTACATATTTCTGTCATTTTCCACTTCTGAGAATGTAATCCTAGAATTAAGCTCAAACATTCTGCATTTTTATGTCCAAATATTTATTTGTTTTGGATGATATTAATGGTATATACCGATTTATATAAGGTGCATGGTTTTAGGTAGTATGTATAATTTGATAGAGGTAAATAAGTACCATTAATCAGATATGTTAACACTTTCCTATGCCACCATGCTAGTATTTTTGTGTTATTTTTTATAGCTTCTTAAAGGTATACTTGACATATACTAACTGAAAACACTGTACTGTATACAATTTGATAAGTTTCTAACATACACATACACCTGGGAAATCATCATCTCCTCTTATGTAATGAACATATCCTTCACACCCAAAAGTTTTTTTTTTTTTTTTTGTAATTTTTTCCCCCTTCCCCTCCCCCCCAAACCATTTTCCATTCACAGGCAACCATTGATTTACTTTCTGTGTCTACAGATTAGTTTGCATTTTCTAGAATTTTGTGTAAATACACTCATACAGTATGTATTCCGTGGTCTGAAATCTTTCACTCAGCATATTTTTTTAAGCACGATTATTTTCAGATTCACTTCTTTTTACATGTGGCCAATATTCTGGTTATTTTTTTCTTGCTGAGTGGTGTTCTGTTATACAGATTTAACACAATTTGTTTATCCTTTCAGCTGTTTATGAATATTTGGATTGTTTTCAGTTTTTTTACTATCACAAATAAACCTCCTATGAACTTTTGTGTACACGTTTTTACGTGAACATATGCTATCAGTTCTTTTAGGTAAAATCCTAGGAGAGGAATGGTTGGGTCATATGTAGATGTTTGTTTAACATGTTAAGAAATTACCAGACTATTTTTCAATGTGGTTGCACCATTTTACATTCCCATCAGAAGTGCATGAAAGTTCCAGTTGTCCCACCTTGTTACCAATACTTAGTATGGTCAAGTCTTTCTAATGTTAGACATTCTAAGTATTAATGATATCTTACTGTTGTTTTGATTTGCATTTGCATTTTTCTAATAACTAATGATGCAGAACATGTTTCATGTGCTTATTTGCCATCTACATATCTTCAAATCTTTTGCCCACTTTTTGATTGGGTGGGTTTTTTTTTTATGATTTAGTTTTGAGAGGCTTTTTGTATAGTCTGGTTAAAAAGTCCTTTAAAGATATGTTATTTCATCTGTAGTTTTCTTTTTTTGTTGTGTCTTTTTCTGACTTTGGTATAAGGATAATGCTGACTTCATAGAATGAGTTAGGAAGTATTTCCTCCTCTTCAATATTTTGAAAGAGTTTGAGAAGAACTGGTATAAGTTCTTTGAATGTTTGGTAGAATTCGGCAGTGAAGCCATCCAGTCCTGGGTTTTTCTTTGTTGGGAGACTTTATTATTGCCTCTGTCTCATTACTTCTTATTGGTCTGTTTAGGTTTTCTAGTTCTTCATGGTTCAACTTTGATAAGATATATGTCTTATCAAACATATATGGGAATGGGAATTTACCCATTTCATCTAGATTTTCCTGTCCATTTGTGTACAGTTGTTTGCAGTAGGTTCTTATGATCCTTTGTATTTCTGTGGTATCAGGAATCCTTTTTCATCTCTAATTTTATTTATTTGAGTCCTCTCTGTTTTTTTCTTCATTAGTCTGCTAGAGGTTTATCAATTTTGTTTACCTTTTTGAAAAACCAACTCTTTGTTTCATCTATCTTTTGTATTGTTTTTGTTTTTTTAATCCCCAATGCATTTATTTCTGTTCTGGTCTGTGTTATTTCTCTCCTACTGATTTTGAGTTTGTTTTGTTTTTTCCAGCTCCTTGAGGTGAAACATTTGGTTGTTTATGTGGAGTCTTTCTTCTTTTTTGATGTTGGCATTTTTGTTGCTATAAACTTCCTTCTTAGAACTGCTTTCACCTTAGGTTCTGGTATGCTGTGTTTTCATTTTCATTTGTCTCTAAGAAATTTTCAATTCCCTTTTTGATTTCTTCTATGACCCATTTGTTGTTTGAGAGCATAGTGTTTAATTTTCATATATTTGCACAGTTTCTAGTGTCCCTTTTGTTGATTTCTAGTTTTATTCCATTGTGGTCAGACAAGATCATTAACATGAGTTCAATTTTTAAAATTTGTCTAGACATTTTGTAACCTAACATATGGTATATTCTAGAACATGTTCCATATGCTGCTGAGAAGAATGTGTATACTGCAGCTGTTAGATGAAATGTTCTACAAATATCTGTTAGGTCCAATCGACCTGGAATAGAGATTGATTCTGATGTTTCCTGTCTAGGAAATTTTCTGTCTAGATGATCTGTCCTTTGCTGAAAGTGGGGTGTTAAAGTCACTAACCATTATTGTGTTGGAGTCTATTTCTCCCATCAGGTCTAATATAACTGAGGGGTCTTCAAAAGTTCATGGAAAATGCATATTCTGAAAAAACTGTGCATGAATTTCAAAATTGTTTTACACCAAAATAAACTAGTCCTAACTTGTTATAACATGTCTGAACAGAATCTAGTTTGAGGAACTAAGAAGAATAAGATATCAGTTTGAAAACATCCTCTATCAGAGCAACATGAATTCTGCTAAAATTGAAGCAAGAACAAACATCAAATTGATGGTGAAGCTTGGGTGGAAGAATGGTGAAATCATCAATCCTTCATGAAAAGTTTATGAGGACAAAGCCCTAAAGAAATCAGCAGTTTGCAAATGGATGACTAGTTTTAAGAAGGGATGAGATGATGTAGAAG
>NW_007726648.1:590010-596623 GCF_000696425.1 Galeopterus variegatus | reverse complement strand
TATGGATTGTGATTTTTGGTGTAACATATAAGAAATCTTGCTAACCTAAAGTCACAATGATTTTTTCCAGTATTTCTTTTCTGAAGTTTTATAGTTTTGTTACATTTAATCTGTCATCTCCTTGAGTTATTTTTGCATATAGTTTAAGGTTTGATTTGAGGTTTATTTGTTGCATATGAATATTACGTTTTTTGAAAAATCATTTATTGAGGAACCTTTTCTTTCTCCACTAAATTGCCTTTGCACCTTTGTCAAAAATGAATTGACCATATACATATGAATCTACTTATGGACTCTACATTCTGTTCTATTAATCTATTTTTCTAAATTTATACCAGTGTCAAAACTGTTTAATTTCTTTAGCTACATGGGACATCTTAAAGTCATGTAGTGCAATCTTTCCATCTGTGCCTGGAATTCTCTTTACAGAAAGGATTTCAATTATTTAATCAATTACTTTAATAAATAAAAAGCTATTCATATATATTTTGTTTGTTTTGTGTCACGTTTTTATTTTATTTTATTTTATTTTTGCTTTAAGGAATTTGTTTACTTCATCTAAGTTGTTAGGTTTGTCAGCATAAAACTATGAATAACTTGTTATGAATAATATTCCCTCCCTACATTTAAAATGTACANTTTCTCTTTCTGTGCCTGGCTTATTTCACTTAACATAATTTTCTCTAAGCTCATCCATGTTTATGCAAATGGAAGAATTTCATTCATTTTTATGGCAGAATAGTATTCCATTGTGTATATAATCCACATTTTCCTTATCCAGTCCTCTGTTGATGGACATTTTGGTTGGTTCCATATCTTGGCTATTGTAAGATAGACCTGCAATAACATGTGAATATAGGTACCTCTTTGACATGATGTTTTCCATTCCTTTGGGTATATATTCAGCAGTGGGATTGCTGGATCATATGATAGTTCTATCTGTAGTTTGAGGAATTTCCATACTGTTTTTCATAATGGCTGTACTAATAAACAGTCCCACCAACAGTGTAGAAGTGTTCCCCTTTCTCCTCATCCTTTCCAGCATTTGCTATTAGAGATACAGGTGTTGTCTCAGCCCTCTCTGTGCTCCATTCACAGCCTGCATATTTTCTAGAAATACTGGGGTTTTCCTCAGGCTTATCTGCTATTAATATCAATATTTATAGAAATACCATATGATTTAGCAATCCTTTGCTGTAAAACTGGCACATCAACAGTAGAATCCATACTACACACTACTAGGTCTGTTTCTGACTTATGTATTGACTATTTCTTCTGCCCAGAAGATTCCTGCTGTCATCAGATGCAACTCAAAAACTAAACTTAGATGTCAAGTGTCAGTTCACTCTATTATTCCAGATATGGAATATTTCTGTCATAATACATTTAAACCTTTTCTTTAAAAAGTGGTCCTACTTTTAAATACAAATATTGGTTCCTTATTCTCTGTGCTCAAGTAAAGTTTGACTCATTACTAGAATGTTTACATTGAATGTAAAAATAAAATGAAGAGTGGATAAGAGGTCAAAAGAGAAAAATATCAAAGTTTCTGTCAGGCAACAAGGTATTGAAAGAATACTCCACTCCACTATCAAAGCCCTTTGATCAGCTTATTTTACAGACTAACCATAATGTAGACATTCAACTTGTTCACACTTTGTAAGTGCAGATTCTGGTGTGGTAATAATGGAAACAGGAGCTTGAGACATGGACTAAGAGGTAGCTTGTTTGGGAGATAATCTCTGGAAGCAAGAATGAGGAATTAGAAAGAGAAAAAGAGAAAACTTATCAGAGGCAATTAGGGTGTATAATTTGTTTAACACTATGGATCCTGGGACTCAGTCCTGCCAGGGACCCTCTGAAGTAGAACCATATAGAAGTTGCCTTAGAATTTCCCCTCTGAAGGACTACAGAATGCAGATAGCATTTTCTGTCAAATCTCATGCCCTAGGTGACCCTAGGTCACCCCCAGTAGTATTAAGATCCTCTCACTTCTGGCCTGTGCTTGGCGACTGGCCAAAGCAGCTTCCTAGCATCTATATAGAGAGAGCCCAGGGATAGAAAAACAGGCAAGCTTGAGGCAGGTGATGTCAGTGGCCGCTGAGGGGAACTGCTGTCCATGGCTGCTCTGAGACCAGTGCCAGGATGTAACGCAGGGCATCAAAAACATCTGCCACAAATTGAGAGTTTGCTGTTTTGTTTTAAACCGTGGGATTCCTTTCTAAGACTGCTTCTTCCTGATAAGTATCTTTCTTTTCCGAGAGACACAGAGCTCCTCTGAGTAGAGGCATTTGTCCAGTCTTCTAAAAAAACTGAGAATAAAATTTAATCTTTCTCTAGACACAGTGCCATCTGGGCCTTGGATTAATGAACATAAAGATGAGATCTTCAAAGTATTAATCCCAGTGCAATGAAAAATGTGCAAATATAAGCATTACACAAATCAGAGCTACGGGATCCTTGATGATTTTCCATTTATAAGAAATCTGGAGGGAGTACACTAAGTGTGGCTTTGTAAGCAGAGAAAATAGGTGGCTGCTCACAACCGCTGTTTTGAGAGCTGTCATGGACAGGAAAGGTAAGAATCTACTGGCAATTTCCCCATCCTTAAATCAGGGGCAACTTCATCATCATTATATTTTAAAGACTTTAATTGATACACAATAAATTGCATACATTTAGACTGTACAATTTGCTAAATTTTGACATGTGTATACAGCCAAGAAACCATCACCACAATCCAGATAATGAACATGTCCAATACCCCCAAAAGTGTACGTAATAACTTCGTATAGCATACATTATACGAAGTTATCGACAATTTGATAAGTTTCTAACATACACATACACCTGGGAAATCATCATCTCCTCTTATGTAATGAACATATCCTTCACACCCCAAAAGTTTTTTTTTTTTTTTTTTGTAATTCTTTCCACCTTCCCCTGCCCACCAAACCATTTTCCATTCACAGGCAACCATTGATTTACTTTCTGTGTCTACAGATTAGTTTGCATTTTCTAGAATTTTGTGTAAATACACTCATACAGTATGTATTCCGTGGTCTGAAATCTTTCACTCAGCATATTTTTTTAAGCACGATTATTTTCAGATTCACTTCTTTTTACATGTGGCCAATATTCTGGTTATTTTTTTCTTGCTGAGTGGTGTTCTGTTATACAGATTTAACACAATTTGTTTATCCTTTCAGCTGTTTATGAATATTTGGATTGTTTTCAGTTTTTTTACTATCACAAATAAACCTCCTATGAACTTTTGTGTACACGTTTTTACGTGAACATATGCTATCAGTTCTTTTAGGTAAAATCCTAGGAGAGGAATGGTTGGGTCATATGTAGATGTTTGTTTAACATGTTAAGAAATTACCAGACTATTTTTCAATGTGGTTGCACCATTTTACATTCCCATCAGAAGTGCATGAAAGTTCCAGTTGTCCCACCTTGTTACCAATACTTAGTATGGTCAAGTCTTTCTAATGTTAGACATTCTAAGTATTAATGATATCTTACTGTTGTTTTGATTTGCATTTGCATTTTTCTAATAACTAATGATGCAGAACATGTTTCATGTGCTTATTTGCCATCTACATATCTTCAAATCTTTTGCCCACTTTTTGATTGGGTGGGTTTTTTTTTTATGATTTAGTTTTGAGAGGCTTTTTGTATAGTCTGGTTAAAAAGTCCTTTAAAGATATGTTATTTCATCTGTAGTTTTCTTTTTTTGTTGTGTCTTTTTCTGACTTTGGTATAAGGATAATGCTGACTTCATAGAATGAGTTAGGAAGTATTTCCTCCTCTTCAATATTTTGAAAGAGTTTGAGAAGAACTGGTATAAGTTCTTTGAATGTTTGGTAGAATTCGGCAGTGAAGCCATCCAGTCCTGGGTTTTTCTTTGTTGGGAGACTTTATTATTGCCTCTGTCTCATTACTTCTTATTGGTCTGTTTAGGTTTTCTAGTTCTTCATGGTTCAACTTTGATAAGATATATGTCTTATCAAACATATATGGGAATGGGAATTTACCCATTTCATCTAGATTTTCCTGTCCATTTGTGTACAGTTGTTTGCAGTAGGTTCTTATGATCCTTTGTATTTCTGTGGTATCAGGAATCCTTTTTCATCTCTAATTTTATTTATTTGAGTCCTCTCTGTTTTTTCTTCATTAGTCTGCTAGAGGTTTATCAATTTTGTTTACCTTTTTGAAAAACCAACTCTTTGTTTCATCTATCTTTTGTATTGTTTTTGTTTTTTTAATCCCCAATGCATTTATTTCTGTTCTGGTCTGTGTTATTTCTCTCCTACTGATTTTGAGTTTGTTTTGTTTTTTCCAGCTCCTTGAGGTGAAACATTTGGTTGTTTATGTGGAGTCTTTCTTCTTTTTTGATGTTGGCATTTTTGTTGCTATAAACTTCCTTCTTAGAACTGCTTTCACCTTAGGTTCTGGTATGCTGTGTTTTCATTTTCATTTGTCTCTAAGAAATTTTCAATTCCCTTTTTGATTTCTTCTATGACCCATTTGTTGTTTGAGAGCATAGTGTTTAATTTTCATATATTTGCACAGTTTCTAGTGTCCCTTTTGTTGATTTCTAGTTTTATTCCATTGTGGTCAGACAAGATCATTAACATGAGTTCAATTTTTAAAATTTGTCTAGACATTTTGTAACCTAACATATGGTATATTCTAGAACATGTTCCATATGCTGCTGAGAAGAATGTGTATACTGCAGCTGTTAGATGAAATGTTCTACAAATATCTGTTAGGTCCAATCGACCTGGAATAGAGATTGATTCTGATGTTTCCTGTCTAGGAAATTTTCTGTCTAGATGATCTGTCCTTTGCTGAAAGTGGGGTGTTAAAGTCACTAACCATTATTGTGTTGGAGTCTATTTCTCCCATCAGGTCTAATATAACTGAGGGGTCTTCAAAAGTTCATGGAAAATGCATATTCTGAAAAAACTGTGCATGAATTTCAAAATTGTTTTACACCAAAATAAACTAGTCCTAACTTGTTATAACATGTCTGAACAGAATCTAGTTTGAGGAACTAAGAAGAATAAGATATCAGTTTGAAAACATCCTCTATCAGAGCAACATGAATTCTGCTAAAATTGAAGCAAGAACAAACATCAAATTGATGGTGAAGCTTGGGTGGAAGAATGGTGAAATCATCAATCCTTCATGAAAAGTTTATGAGGACAAAGCCCTAAAGAAATCAGCAGTTTGCAAATGGATGACTAGTTTTAAGAAGGGATGAGATGATGTAGAAGATGAAGCCTGCAACAGCAGACCACCCACATCAATTTGCAAAGAAAAAAATCAATCTTGTTCATGCCCTAATTGAAGAGGACTGATGATGAACAGCAGAAACAATAGCCAACATCATAGACATCTCAATTGGTTCAGGTTACACAATTATAAATGAAAAATTGCAGTCAACCTAATTTTCTGCTCAATGGGTGTGAAAACTGTTACTCTCAGATCAGCTGCAGACAAGAGCAGAGCTTTCAATGGAAATTTTAAACAAATAGAAATTTTAAACAACTTTAAATCTTGTTTAAACAA
Organism: Galeopterus variegatus; assembly: GCF_000696425.1. NCBI lineage: Eukaryota > Metazoa > Chordata > Mammalia > Dermoptera > Cynocephalidae > Galeopterus > Galeopterus variegatus. The sequence continues at coordinate 591,043 of NW_007726648.1, read as the reverse complement.
TTTTAAACAAGAACTTGAAGCACTTCTTCAAAGAATTGTAACAGGAGTTGGAACATGGTTTTACCCGTACAATCCTGAAGACAAAGCACAATCAAAGCTGTGACTACCCAGATGTGGAAGTGGTCCAGTCAAAGCAAAAGCAGATGGGTCAAGAGCAAAGGTCACGACAACAGATTTTGGGGGGATGCTCAAGGCATTTTGCTTGTTGACTTCTGAAGGGCCAAAGAACTGTAAAATTTGGTTATTATGAGATTGTTTTGAGAAAGTTAGCCAAAGCTTTAGCAGAAAAACACCCAGAAAAGCTTCACCAGAGAGTCCTTCTCCACCACCACAATGCTCCTGCTCATTCCTCTCATCAAATGAGGGCAATTTTGACAGAATTTGGATGGGAAATCATTAGGCATTCACCTTACAGCCCTGATTTGGCTCCTTCTGATTTCGTTTCCTAATTTTAAAAAATGCTTTCAATTTAATATTAAATATTAAANCTCCTTCTGATTTCGTTTCCTAATTTTAAAAAATGCTTTCAATTTAATATTAAATATTAAAATACTTTAATATTTTTCTTCAGTTGATAATGTAAAAAAGACTGCTTGACATGGTTAAATTCTCAGGACCCTCGGTTCTTTAGGGATGGACTAAATGGCTCGTATCACCGATCACAAAAGTGTCTTGAACTTGATGGAGTCCATGTTGAGTTATTTTTTATCTTTTAGTTCCATCTTCCTTGAACTTTTTGAAGTCTTGAGTCAAGCCCAGGCTATTCTGCTTATTAGTCACACTGTGTATTTGGTAAATACTTAACTCTTGGAGTTTTAGTGTCCTTAGATCTAAAATAGGGTTTATAATACCTATCTGACAGGGATATTGAGAAAATTAAATGAGTTAAAGCAACATGCTTACAAAACGTATATTTATCCTTTTTACTGTCTTAAGAATGCCTTTCAGAGAGAAAATTCTCAATTTCGATGAAGTCCAGTTTAAATTACTTTATCTATGTTTTTTTTTTTTTTTTTTTTTTTTTTTTTTTTTT
>NW_007726648.1:587078-588504 GCF_000696425.1 Galeopterus variegatus | reverse complement strand
AGCATAAAACTATGAATAACTTGTTATGAATAATATTCCCTCCCTACATTTAAAATGTACATAGAATCTACGGTGATGTCCCTCTTTCATTTCTATTCATAATGTTGGAATTCCCTCTTTTTTTTCTCTCTTTCTCACTTGTATCCCTAGAACTTTACGCATTTTATTGTTTGTCAAAGAAATGGCTTTGGTTTTATTGTTGGTTCATTTTATTTGTTACTTTCCACTCTTATCTTTATTATTTCCTTTGTTCTATTTTATTTTGATTTAACTTACTCTTTTTTTTTCTAGCTTCTTTGAGATGGAAGTTATTTGATTAATATTATAATTTTTTTCCCTTCAAATCCCAGCATTTAAAGCTATGCAATTCTCCTTAAGCACTACTTTGGTTGCACTTCACAAATATGCTGTATGGAGATATGCTGTGTTTTCATTATTATAATTTTAAATGTTTATTCTAATTTCACAGTACAGTTTAATTTACAAATACTTGGGGATTTTCCAAATATCCTTTTGTTAATTGTTTTCTAATTAATTAAATAAATTGATTAACAGAATCAATTTCTAATTAATTTTTCTTCGTAGCCAAAGAACATATATCGTGTATGTCAAAACTTTTAAATTTATCAAGACTTGTTTTATAGGCCAACAAGGTCTATGTTAGTATATGTTTTATGTGCTTAAAAAAATGTATATTCTTTCATTTCGGTGTATAGTGTTTTAAAAATATCTATCATGTATACTTGGTTGTATACTGTTATTCAGGTTTCCTGTGTCCTTATTAATTTTATGCCTACTTATTTCTATCAATTAATGAGAAAGTATTATTAAAATATTCAAATGTAACTTTTGATTTGTCTATTTCTTTTACTTATGTCAAGATTTGCTGTACGTGTTCTGAAGCATTGTCAGGAGCATATATATTTAGAATTATAAATTCTTAATAAATTGGGTTTTTATTATTATAAAATATCCCTCTTTAAGTTACTTATAGAACAATGTGATTCTTTCATGCCCGTTTTTAAGATTTGTTAGGACAACCTTTCCCCTAGAACTAATTTGCCCCTAATACTAAGGTGTGATTCTATTTGTATCACTATTAAATACGCTGTGTTCATTGAGATCTATTCCCTTTGGCTGGCCAGCTCCATGTGGATTCTGGAAATTGTTCAGCTTACAGGTGCCTGGTAACTCTTTGTTGCCCGAAAGATGTTCTTTATCTAGTAGTTATTCCTTGCTTAACCTAATGAATTTTCATCCTATATGTTCACAGTTTAGTCTTTAGCCAATGTCTTCAAAGGACCCCACTGCAAATTTCTGGAATGCTCTGTCTACATAGATACTTTCTTTCTGGTTACACTGCCCACGCAAATTCTATCCATCTCAAACTCCCTAAATTTTGATCTCTGTCTCCTGAACTCAGACA
>NW_007726648.1:580756-586258 GCF_000696425.1 Galeopterus variegatus | reverse complement strand
ACGCAAATTCTATCCATCTCAAACTCCCTAAATTTTGATCTCTGTCTCCTGAACTCAGACAGGCCACTATTTTTCCCTTTTCTGTATTGCATTCTCAAAAATGCCCTCAGGCAGAAACCTAGAGTGACAAATGGACTCAACTCTTTCATTTCCCTTTTCTCAAGTGTCACTTTCTTTTGCTTCCTATTGTCCAACGTTTGAGAAGAGTCATTTCATTTATTTGTTTAGTTTTTTACTCACTCAAAGTTATTGTACAGTATATTAGTTTGCTAGGGCTGCCAACCAAAGTAACACAGACTGGCTGACTTAAACAACAGGAATTTATTTTTTCAGAATTCTGGAGGCCAGAATTCCAAGATCAAGTGTTGGCAGAATTGATTTCTTTTGAGACTCTCTCCTACACTTATAGATGACTGTTTTCTCCTGTGTCTTTACATGGTCTTTCTTCTCTGTGTCTGTGTTCTGGTTTCCTCTTCTTGAAAGAAATACCAGTCATATTGAATTAGGGCTCACTCTAATGACCTCATTTTAACTTTATATACCTCTTTATATATACTTTCTTCAAATATAGTCACATTCTGTGGTGCTGAGGTTTAGTTCTTCAACACATTAATTTGGGGGAACACATTCACCCATCATAAGAACTCTAGTGATGGGTATGCTTTCATGCCAGCAGCAGAATTTTGAATACTTGCTATTTGCCAGTCATTTTGTATGAATGTTGCTTTAACTCATTTAATTTTCCCAATATCCCTGTCAGATAGGTATTATAAACCCTCTTTTAGATCTAAGGATGCTAAAGCTCCAAGAGTTAAGCAATTTACCAAAGGTGCAGTGTGGCTAATAAGCAGAAAAGCCTGGATTTGATTCAAACTATTACTCCAAAGCCAAAGCCCTGTTTTTTACTCTTAACCACTGTGCTTTTTTTTTTAGGACACACATGAAAGGCAGGACCAATGTCTATAGATTATGTTCTTGGACTGTGAGCAGGTATTTCTGAAATACTTAGCCTTGAAGCTTGACTGGGTACAAACTTTTTTACCTCTTAGCAACTCACAAATTTTCTCATGTCAGGAAACAGAAATACTCCATCACTCATGTGACAAACGTATGACTCATATGACATAAACATCTTTTATTTTGTTCATATCTCTCACTCAACCCCTTACTTAATCCATGCTTATATAACTTCTCTTATGATGTTCTTAAAATAAGTAAAATTTAGGTATTTTATATAAATAAAATGCCAAATAGCATAATGATTCAGTGCAGCTTGAGCAAAATTTGTTTACCTCTAAATTACCAGTTACTTATAGATAGCTAGACAGCGATAAGTCACATGATATGGGAAGATAATTTATTCATCAGTAAAATAAAAGGGCTCATTAAGACATCAACAGAAGTAGATATTGTTTCATGATTTTCTTTGGGCCCATTTTTGTCAGGGATAATCAAGGATTATCATAAATATATTGTGGTAGTTTGGNGAGGTAGCTTGTTTGGGAGATAATCTCTGGAAGCAAGAATGAGGAATTAGAAAGAGAAAAAGAGAAAACTTATCAGAGGCAATTAGGGTGTATAATTTGTTTAACACTATGGATCCTGGGACTCAGTCCTGCCAGGGACCCTCTGAAGTAGAACCATATAGAAGTTGCCTTAGAATTTCCCCTCTGAAGGACTACAGAATGCAGATAGCATTTTCTGTCAAATCTCATGCCCTAGGTGACCCTAGGTCACCCCCAGTAGTATTAAGATCCTCTCACTTCTGGCCTGTGCTTGGCGACTGGCCAAAGCAGCTTCCTAGCATCTATATAGAGAGAGCCCAGGGATAGAAAAACAGGCAAGCTTGAGGCAGGTGATGTCAGTGGCCGCTGAGGGGAACTGCTGTCCATGGCTGCTCTGAGACCAGTGCCAGGATGTAACGCAGGGCATCAAAAACATCTGCCACAAATTGAGAGTTTGCTGTTTTGTTTTAAACTGTGGGATTCCTTTCTAAGACTGCTTCTTCCTGATAAGTATCTTTCTTTTCCGAGAGACACAGAGCTCCTCTGAGTAGAGGCATTTGTCCAGTCTTCTAAAAAAACTGAGAATAAAATTTAATCTTTCTCTAGACACAGTGCCATCTGGGCCTTGGATTAATGAACATAAAGATGAGATCTTCAAAGTATTAATCCCAGTGCAATGAAAAATGTGCAAATATAAGCATTACACAAATCAGAGCTACGGGATCCTTGATGATTTTCCATTTATAAGAAATCTGGAGGGAGTACACTAAGTGTGGCTTTGTAAGCAGAGAAAATAGGTGGCTGCTCACAACCGCTGTTTTGAGAGCTGTCATGGACAGGAAAGGTAAGAATCTACTGGCAATTTCCCCATCCTTAAATCAGGGGCAACTTCATCATCATTATATTTTAAAGACTTTAATTGATACACAATAAATTGCATACATTTAGACTGTACAATTTGCTAAATTTTGACATGTGTATACAGCCAAGAAACCATCACCACAATCCAGATAATGAACATGTCCAATACCCCCAAAAGTGTACTCATGACCCTTTGTAATTGCTCTCCCCAGGCAACCACTCATCTGCTTTCCATCACTAGATTAGTTTGTCTTCTGGGCAATTGTATATAAATAGACTCAGGTGCATATACTCTTGTTTTTTCTTCCTTTTTACTCTCAGCATCATTTTGAGATTAACCCATGTTGTTGTATGTATCAGCAATTTAGCTTTTTTTCTTGCTGAGTGTTTTCCATGGAATTGATGCTCACTATTTGTTTATCCATTGGTCTATCGGACACTTTGGTTGTTTCCAGTTTCTGGCAATTATGAATAAAACTACTCTGAACATTTATATCCAAGTCTTTGTATGGAGATGTGCTCTCAGTTCTCCTGGGTAAGAGAGGAATGGCTGGGTGATGATGACATGTGTATGTTTAACTGTTTAAGAAACAGCCATGCTGTTTCCAAATTGGTTACATCATTTGAAAGCCAGCTGTATGTGAGAGTTCCAGATGCCCCACATCAGTGCCAACATGGTGTAATCATTGTTTTCACTATTAGTGGGTATTACTATTATGATTATAATTTGCATTTCCCTAAGGACTATTGATGCTGGGTATGTTTTCATGTGTTTATTTTCCATTTGTATATTGTCTTTGGTGAGGTATCTATTCAAATCTTTTGCCTATTGTTCTACAGTGTTGCTTATTTTGTTATTATTGAGTTTTGAGAGTCCTTGATATATTTTGGATACAAGTTCCTTATAAGTATCTGCTTTGTAAATATTTCATCCCCAGCTTTTCTCTTAATAGTGATTTTGTAAAAGCAAAAGTTCTTAAGTTTGTCTTAAGTAAAGTCCAATTTATTTTTCTTTTATGAATTTTGCTTAGCCTAACACCAGGGTATAAAGATTTTCTTCTATGTTTGTATCTAGAATTTTATAGTTTTAGGTTTTATACTTAGGTACATGATGAATTTTGAGAATTTTGTGTGATATATGTGGCGTGAGTTATGGATCAAAGCTCTCTTTTTTTTTTTTTGCATATGAATTTCCAATTGCTCAATCACAATGCAATAGTGGTAGAAGAAGACAAGATAATTGCAGTTGTAGACCAATTAAGGTTGCTCTCTTTGAAGGATGGGAGGCTGTAGCATTTATCTACTATTGTCAGACACGTTGCCAGATGCTTTGTATCACCTCTAACCTTAATCCAACCTGACAAAATAGGTGTAGTAGATGTGTCTGGTGCTCTCAGGCATATCGCTTTGATGCACCTCTTATTTCAGTTGCTCCTGCAATGTGCATTCCGGGCCAGCTTAGGTTCATCTCCTTTACCACCTCTCACCTCAGCACACTGTACATTGTAGTAGATGTGTCTGGTGCTCTCAGGCATATCGCTTTGATGCACCTCTTATTTCAGTTGCTCCTGCAATGCGCATTCCGGGCCAGCTTAGGTTCATCTCCTTTACCACCTCTCACCTCAGCACACTGTACATTCCACCTAAGGGTCATCTCTGATGTCACACTTACCCACATTGCAAATGGAGCCTGGAAATGCAGGGAAATTAAAGCTCCAGGGCAACCCTCAACTAAAGCAAACCAGGAATCAGTGGATTAATGCTCCAGTCTCAAACTAAGACAATAGTTATTTTTAACCCCATATTAGAGAGAATAAAATTTCACCGAGATAAAAAAAAAAAAAATTCTAAGTCACAAGCTAATAGCTATTGATGCTGGGATTTAGCACAGATCTATTTGCTCCTAGGACAAATGTTCATTCCTTGATAAGATTATTCTGTCCATTCATCAGCACCTTGGCAAAGACAGTAATGTGTAGTAGTTAGGAGCTGGGATTTAGGGGTTCAGGAGCCGGATTGTTTGGTTCTGTCACCTGCTGGCTGTGAGTCCTTAAGCAAGTCACTTAACATCTCTGTGCCTCAGTTTTGTCATATGAAAAATGGCCATCACTTTTTGCTTTTACCTTGCAAGATTAAATGAATTAATATTTCTAAAGTGCTTAGAACAGTGCTTATCACATAGTAAGCATTACATTGTGTTGCTATCACCATTATTATGTTGTGGATGTGATTTTTGCTGTTATCACCAAGCCACACCATGCTCAGAACCTTCCCCAACTTCAAACCTGCATGTGGTAATCTAGTTATAATTCCTATGGGAGTGAAGAGGAAGAAAAGTTTAGAAGGATCTTCATTAGCATGCGCTTCTCAAGCGGCGCACTATCCAGTGCGCCACCGGGCCGACCCGAATTAATATTTCTAAAGTGCTTAGAACAGTGCTTATCACATAGTAAGCATTACATTGTGTNGAATTAATATTTCTAAAGTGCTTAGAACAGTGCTTATCACATAGTAAGCATTACATTGTGTTGCTATCACCATTATTATGTTGTGGATGTGATTTTTGCTGTTATCACCAAGCCACACCATGCTCAGAACCTTCCCCAACTTCAAACCTGCATGTGGTAATCTAGTTATAATTCCTATGGGAGTGAAGAGGAAGAAAAGTTTAGAAGGATCTTCATTAGCACCAAATACAATCAGAAGATAAAGGATTTAAAAGTTACTATATCTTTGCAATGAAATCATGCAACTTGAGTAGAAGGCTAGAGTCAGGCAGTTTTGCAAAGTGTTTTCACCAGTTTACACCCCCAAGAGGAGTATATGCAAATTCCAGTTGCCTGGCAAAGCAAATCTGTGATGATAGAGACATTTCCTTTATGAAGCCAATGCCGACCATTCAGTGTAAAGACCACTCCCCCTACTAAGTCATTCTCTATTACACACTGTTGTTTTTATTTTCTTCATACCATCCATTCTTATCTAAAATTCTCTCGTGCATTTATTTGCTTACTAACTTATTTTCTCTCTCCCCTGCTGTCAAAAGTTCTGTGAGAGTAGGGACCTTGACTGTCAATTATTAACAGCAGTTTTCCTTAAGCCTAGAATAGTGGGTGGTGTATAACAGGTGCTTAAC
>NW_007726648.1:573429-580047 GCF_000696425.1 Galeopterus variegatus | reverse complement strand
TACACGAATAGCAGAGTGGCTTTGGATGAGCTTTACAAAATTTTCAGTTCATCTCAGGCATACTTCCTTTCTCTCAAAGGCACATGGTTAGTTCAAAATCTGATGCCTGTGAAGACTCTAAAAAGTAAAACAAGTTTCTAATGAATCCTGAGATGAATATTGAGATCAGTATATCATCCTGATCATTTATAGATATTAGGTGACAAATCCAACTATGTTAGAAGCTGAATAGATTAAAAGAAAGAAATAATGTGAACTAATAGTAAAAAGTAATTTTATTTGGCTTTGAAATGCACACACATGGGTTCATTCATGAACTCATGTGCTGACCTCTTAGTGAGACCATATCCCTCTCTGTGTGCTGACCTCTTAGTGAGACCATATCCCTCTCTGTGTGCTGACCTCTTAGTGAGACCATATCCCTCTCTGTTCCACATTTCACTCCTGTCAAAATCCTGGGTCCTGTGGAATGGTGGAAAGTAGGAAGATTGGAAACAGGGATGCAAGAGAAATCCTTAGGCTAGCAGAGATCATCTATAAAATGTAAAGTGCTTTGTCAGATTGTTAAGAACTGGCTGTCAAGAAAATCTGTCTCTGCTGACTCTACTCACTTTGCACACTGGTTTTATTAGACAGATGATGGGTAATGTGCCGGTCACAACAACTGCTGAAAGATAGATGACACACCCAAAATGGCTCAAAGGAAAAGAGAATGTGTTGGCTCATGTAATATGAGTCCAAGGACTGACTTCACACATGGTTAGACCAGGGGTTCAGATGATTTCATCAGGTCTCCTTCTTGATTTCCCCATCTCTGATCCCTGCTTTTCTCCATCTACTCTTCATTATGCCATGAAGGCAGATTGTTCCTTCATGGTGGCAAAATGGCTGCCTGTAGTTTTTCCTCCTATTTATCCCATTTGAAGAGAGGGTTTCTCTTGTCTACAAGTTCCACCAAAAGTCTTGGAATGAATATTACCTGTCTGACTTGGGTCACAGGGCAGTGTCTGATCCAATCCCTATGGCCAAGGAGAGGGAAATTCTCTGACTGAAAAGACAACTTCTGGGCTGAAGGTAGAGATAATTCTATCCAAATAACATTGACTAAGAATGGGAGTGTGAGTGGAGAGAGTTTATTCTCCATAGGAAAATTGAGGTACTATTATCAGATGAAAGAGAAATGAGCACCCAGCAGGTAAAAACAGTGAATATCCTACACAGGTAACCTGCATATTATCTGATGTGTCTGCATGAGTCATGGAGAGAAATTTGTCCAGAATATTATGCTTTATTCCTGGTCACTTGAATCTGTTATGTTTGCCTGCTACTTTGCCTACAATTTACCAATAATCTCAATCATCACCTTTATTTTTTTCATCCTCTTGCTCATCAGTGCATTCATTTTCATTTGAAAACACTTGTTTCTATGGGTAGGTAGTTGAATAAACAATCCAGAAAGCATGATACCTACTCAAGAGTTGTTAACCTGGATTCCATAACAGATTATATGCAAAACATCTCTGTGTGTGTGTATATGAATTGTAATGTGTACAGTGTCCATAGCTTTAATTCAATTACTAGAGAAATCCATGACACTCCCTCCCCCCAGGTTGAAATCCACAAAGTTAGAAAAGCTGTGAATTAATACCAGAGCCCATGCTCTTAGAACAATGGTTTTTAACCTGGAATTCAGGGAGTCCACAAACTTGGATGGGAAAAAGTTATTACATCTTTATTTTCAGTTATAAGCGTATTTCAAAAAGTTCATGAGATATGTATTCTCTTTAATTACATTTTTCCATGAACTTTGTGAAGCACCCTCATACTTCTCAGTGAAATTCAGTATTTCCTTTCATTATAAATATAGATATCAATCCATAGGTATATTAGCAGTACCTGTAACTTTCTCAAAATTGAAAATACCCATTTTCACATTACATTAGTACTTTTATAAATATTATATTATTTATACTTGTTACTCCTTTGAAATTATGGTAATTATCAGATGTGCTGCTAGATATTGTCATTTAATTAATTAAGAATCAAAACTAATAATACCAATTTTTAAATACTTTGATGACTGTATTTTAATACAATTAGTTTCCTTTGTAACATGATGTGCTTTATTTTATGCATTTAAAAACATAATTCCAAGAAGGGATCTACTGGCTTCACCAGATGACCAAAGGGGTCCAAATAGGTCAACAAAGGTTCAAAACCCATGTCTCAGCCACTAGACTATTCTCCTTCTGTCAGACTTTCTGGTATAAGAAACCAGGTTGATGGTTTGCTAGATTGCTAGGTTGTAGGGTTGATGTTGAGATATATTTTCAGGTTGATATGGAGATAAATTTTTATTTCCCCAAGAGGTAGATAATGTTGAATAATTATTTATCTAGTTAACCTCTCAGCCCTCAAATCAGAAGCAGATTCCCCCAATGTGTCATTTATTTTGTGTGTTTAGTCCTGGCGAATGTTGGTAGGTGTGAAGTTTAGTATTCCTTCATCAAAGTAAGATTCAGATTAATATTCTGTCCATTTCACAGTTGGTCCAGAAGTAAATACTCTTCAGAGAGAGTACCTCACAAATGTGGAATGTAATTAAATGATCAAAAATGTCAGGAGATCAGACTGTCATCATTATTGTAGTGTCAGATGAAATTTCCCATTACAAGGACTTCTATGCCTTTTTGTGAATTATTTTACCAAAATATTTTTAATTCTTTTTATTTGCCTGTTTTGAAGGGATAGAGAAGCAGAGAATACCTCTTCAAAAGTGAAATTTAGAAGAATAAAAGATTGACCAGCAGTTGCATTTGTCCATCAGACTTGATTTTGTCACGCAATTAGGTAGACAGATCAGCAAAGTCTTGTGGGTCAACTAATTGTTTATCTGTTACATGTTGTTTGAACTGATGCTGAAGATATAGGGAAAGAACTTTGAAGTAGAACTTAAAAGAAAAATTTATATGTAGTTAAGAAACCATTTGGGTTTTATTCAATATGGAGAGAAAATTGTTATTTCTTTAACCATAAAGCAGATGATGACTCAGAGTTGCCACTATCCCTGACAGTGTAGGATCATGTTGCTGTGATGGCATTTGTAATCTACCCTTGACATTATATTTCTAAGCTGCCATAAACACATCTTTGTCAAAACTGCACATGTTCATTCTGAAAAGGAGGAAGGGATGGGTAGATGACAGTATACTTCAGATTATCTAAAAAAGCAACTGAGGCAATGGGAGATTTCAGGATATATTAATTAAGACATTTTTGGCTGCAAGCATTAGAAGACAGTATCTAACTTGTATCAGATAGTACTCTTATTTGTTTTGCTTTAATTTTATCTGCTATATCTAGAAAGTCATTGGTAGAAATGGCTCTAGGTCTGGCCTTGTCCAACACTCAACAATGTTACAAGGACTCAGCTTCTCTCATTTTATTACAGGAGTCTCTCTTTCCATGGTCATATGATGGCTGTGGGTACTTGGAGGCTACAGCCTTCTTTGACGTGATGGTGCCAAAAAGAGAAAGACTTGTCTGTAATTGACCTGACCTGGATCATGTGCTTATCCCTGAACCAATAAATACAAGAGGGGATGGAACAGGAGCATCAGCTCAAACCAGTAAGAGTCCATACTCGGAGAAGGGGGTGAGGTAATTCCTTTCCAAACCAAGAAGCTCAAGAAATGCAAAGCCTCCTAGTAAAGGAGAAAGAGAGATATTGGGGAAGTCTCTGAGAAAAATCCCCCATGCAAGGAAAGTGTATTCTTAGGGAAAGGCAAGTTATAAGCCTCACAGCTTTTCTTTTCCTGTTTGATTTCTTTGATTTACTGGATTGAGACTGGAATTGGGGATGAGAGATAGAGGCTGGGCTTGGGGATAGGGAGAATACAGGCTGGCTTTAGGGATGGGGGATAGAGAGAGGCTGGGCTTGGTGTGGGGGGGGCAGGCACAGTGGGAGCTGGTATTATCAGAATTGCTGCTCATGTTAATTAGGAATAAAACAGCATTAGTGTCTGCTAGACCTTTGTTTCCACTCCCCTGGGCTCTAAAAGGATTATCCCCGAGTCAGCCCAGTTATAATGGAATCCATTCTCAAGTCAAATCAGACACACAAGGATAATCCGAACACTAGCCATGGGGCAAATGCACAGTACGTCATGCACACAGCCCTGTGCTAGAGCCGGGGGTCTAGTCTACGGGGTGGCCTGCCTGATCATCCTCTCCAACTTCATTTTGGTTTCCCCTGCTCAATCCTGGCATTATGATGAATGTTTATTCTTCTGTGGGAACACAGCAGTGGCCGCCTCTGCTGCCTGCTACCAAGGTCCAAATGACATGAGTTAGGCTGTAGCTATTGATATAGGCTGATCGCCCCACTCAATCCTACCCATTACCCACACCATTCATCGAGTCACAATTACTTACATTTTCAAGTTCAAAATCATAATGATAATGTTAGTCAGCCTTTAGTGTGAATTTACTATGTATCAGGTACTATTCTAACCACTTTATATGTATTTAGGCAGTAAAAAAAATTAAGATCCTTTAGTGTTTCTTTATTGCCTACAAAATAAAAACTATCCCACTTAGCAGAGCATTCAAAGCTCCCTGTGATCTGGAATATATTCCTTTCTTGCCTGTTCTCACCTATCCTATATTTCAAATAAATATTAGGTCTCTGTTTCCCAAGCACCATTTGTATTTTCTAGCCTTTGAATTTGCTTACTCTGCCAATTCCTCCTGACAAGTCTCCCCCCTACCTTTTACCACCCAAATCACCATCAAATATCAAGTTCTCTATGGAGCCTCTTTCAATAACCTTGAATGTGAATCAATTTTCTCTCCTTTGTGGATCTAACACTTGTTGTTTGACCCTATGATTGCAATGCAATCGGAAGGGCACAGATCTCCCCTCCTATGCATGAACTCACTTAATTGAGCTAGTTTTAAAGACCTCCTGTGTGGCAGGTACTTATGCATTGCCTGTGGTACAAAGATGACCAAAGCCTGGTTCCTGGCCTCAAGGAGCCTATGGTCAGATGTGAGAGAAAACACAGGTCTATGCAGTTCCAATACAATGTGAAAGCATTGTGCACACTGGGATGGCATGGAGCTGCAGAAGTAGAAAACGAGACGTACAAAACTGTCTGAAAATACATTCAGAACACAATTGACAATGGAGCGAGGCGGCTGTGATGAGGGAAAGGAATATGAACCCAGAGGCATGAGAGGAAGGGCATTCAAGAGAAAGTCCATCATCAAAGGCATGAGTAAGTCAAAATTGGTATGATGTTTGGAAAAAACTCGAATAACATGGTAAGTCTGGAGCATGTTTTGAGAGGGCAGTGTTGGTGCCTGAGAGCACAGAGGATGGGTTAAACAAAACTCAGATTCAGGTTCCAGCTTTACAACCTAAGAGTTTTTGACATTGGCAAGTTATTTAATTGCTAAATAAGCCTGACTTTCCTCTGTGAGGCAGAGGTACTAATATTCATCCTCACATAGAGATTCAATGGTGAGAACATATGGCAGCATTTAGAACAGCGCCTTGAACATTGTGGAGAGCTTAACAAATCGAAGTTTATGTGTTTAACCTTTTGCCAAATGCCCTAAGGAGCACTCCGTCACGTTCTGCCCAGATCCTCTCAGATATTTTGATCATGGCTATGTGCCCTCCCTGTCTTCTATGTGCTTTTCATGGCATAGAACTCACTTCAGGCTGCTGGAACCACCTGACCAGGAAGAGCAGAGAACAGGAAATGCCTCACCAGGTCAGCAATTAATCAGTGATTGACCGGTGCAAACACTTGAAAGCCTAGCCCCCCAAACTTCAATTTAGGACGATACCCACAGTTGACAAGACTTACATTCCAGAGTTCCCCTCTGGGGTTGGGAGGAAGTTCCCCTCTATGCACATTTGCCTGAGATCACCCCTCAGGCTGGCCTCCTGTCTTCCCTGTCTTGCTCCCCTCACTCATTTCATGGTCTCCTGGGGTGGGGGGAGGCCAAACTGAGGGGTGATCTACTTGCACATGAAGGCTCATCTCAAGGTCTGCTACTGGGATTCCAACAGAAGACATGTCCTTTGTCTCATTTTCCCTTTTTATCTCCTTCTCCCAGCAACCTCNCCAACAGAAGACATGTCCTTTGTCTCATTTTCCCTTTTTATCTCCTTCTCCCAGCAACCTCAAGCAGGGTGGAAGAGGGGCAGCAGATATAGATCTAAGAGAGGTGAAAGGGGCAATATGTGGTGACAGTTATTGTGAGGGGAGTTGAGGGAACAACAGTGGGGGGACCAATGAAGACTGTAGGAAATTCCACTGCTGAGAATTCCTTCTTTCCACCTAATGGAATGCAATTGATGCTTCAGGGCAAATTCATTTTCCAACTCTGGCACCATAAATCATCATTTGCTGAGAGCACAGAGCTCTGGGCACCTGATGTTCTTTTCAAAGGACCAATTCATTTGGTCCAGAGCAGAACACGAGCTTGCTGTTCTGAGGTGAGCCCTGACCAAACTCCCACCACAGCCAGAGCTGCACACTTCTCCTGACTCATGGGTGCTTGGGACACTAGGCCAGCCAGGCTCCTCTCACCAATTTTTTTTTT
>NW_007726648.1:571958-572351 GCF_000696425.1 Galeopterus variegatus | reverse complement strand
CGGTCTCAAAAAGGACAAAAAAAAAAACAAGATATCATCAATAAATCTGTGTGAGGATCTATGCTCCATATTTGACAGCACAACATCCCTGATAACTAAAGTAGAATTTCTCTGTTATTTAAATAACCCAATACTTGACTTTTGGAGTAACAAGAAAAGTGAATTTTGGTAGAAAACAATGTCTTATTTTGGCCTAGCCTGAGTCATTTTAATTAAATAATCATTTGTAAACTCTATAAATGCAGCCATAAAAAAATACAGGCAGAGAACAGAGGATTTTTAGGGCAGTGAAACTATTCCGTACGATACTACAATGCTGGATACATGTCATTATAAATTTATCCAAACCCATAGAATGTACAACACTAAGGGTGAACCCTAATGCAATCTATG
>NW_007726648.1:568337-571044 GCF_000696425.1 Galeopterus variegatus | reverse complement strand
GCTGTGTGTGGAGGCAGAGTATATGGGAAATCTCTGTCCCTTCTGCTCAATTTTGTGGTAAATCTAAAACTGTTCTAAAAAGTAAGGTCTATTAAAAAAATGCTGACTAGCAAGCCATATTGCTCTCTCCCTCAGTTACAAAGTGTAGAACTAAAGTGGATATTTTGTGAGGGACCAGTTACTTTATCTTTAATCACCAATGTCACTGCTTACTACTTGTATATCAATAAAAGTGTCAGGCTTGTGGGGTGGCACTGAGGCTCTCATTCTGTCTCTGCCATGCTACAGCAAAAGGGAGAAAGAAGGCCACCAGGAAGCATGAATAATTTAACAGTGACTATTTTTAAGGCTGTTTACAGTTTATTCATTTTGTCAAGGACGATATCCTGTCCTTGAACCACTGGGTATTAAGAGACATGGCAAAACCAGGGCCATTTCTAGGAAAGAATCGTAGCTCATGGGTGGTAGTATGGGGAACCAGGTTTACAATCTTTTTAAATCAAGGTTTCCTGAAGGAACTTAGAGACTTGATGTGCATTCTTCAGTTTTATGGACACTAAGAGCCCATGAGCTCTGGGTAGGAGGGAGGACAGAGTCTGGCTCTTTAAAAAAAATATCTGGCTCTTTACAGAAAAATCTTGTCAACCTCTGCTCTAGTATATGTCATTAAAGGAAAAGAAAAAAAACAACTTTTAACCTCTGTAGTAGTAAGTCAAGAAAAAATGTCTCAAATTGAGAATTAGTGACATAAATGTATTATTTTGTTAAAAGAAAAACTTAAGACAAATTAGATTTAACAGAGTTTATTTGAGCAAAGAACAATTTATGAATCAGGCAGCACTCAGATCCAGAAGAGACCCAGAGAGCTTTGTTCTAGAATGTGGGCAGTAATTATTTGTAGGCAAAACACAGAAATAAGGTACAGAAATATTTTAATTTGTGTCTTAGTTTGTTTTCTGCTGCTGTAACTGAATACCATATGCTGGGTAATTTATAATATACATAAATATATTTGGCTTGAGGTTCTGGAAGCTGGTAAGTCCAAGATCGAAGGGCCCAAATCTGGGGAGGGCTTTCCTGCTGCATCATCCCATAGTGGAAGGTGGGAAGGCAAGAGAAAGAGAGAGAGCAAAATGGGGGACCAAACTTGCCCTTTCATAAGAAGCCCACTCTTGCAACACAGAATCCATTCCAGCAATGACAGCATTAATCCATCCATGTGGGCAGAGCCCTCCTGGCTCTGTCACCTTGTAAAGGCTCCACCTCTTAATATTGTTACAATGGCAATTAAATTTCAACATGAGGTTGGAAGAGGACAAACCCTATTTAAACCATAGCAATTGGTTACAGGTAAGTGTTAGCCTCATTGGAGATGGTCTGGTCAATTGGCCTCCTGTGATTGGCTGAAGCTTGGTTGCTATGATTGGCTGAGACACAGCTGTTTGTTAAACTCCCAAGTTAGGTTTCCAGTTTGTATAAGTACTAAGTTAGATTGTAGTTCACTACATAGCAACTCAAAGTGTGGAGACAGCCTCAGCCAATGGCCTCCTATTTGTTTAATTTAACAGTTTAAAAATATAATGTTGATGACAAGAAGAAACAGTGCTGGGCACAGTCATCACTACTATTCTGTACTTCTGATGTTATCCCATACTTGGTTTGCAGAGGATCACATTATCCTCTAGTTTTCATCAACTGTACATACCCTGATACTGCATGCATGCTAGGAATTCTGATTTTTCTTTTGGGGCATTCAACTACTACATGTTGGACTCCTTAACACCAACTAGCTTCTTAGATGACTACCTGCTGTGTGCTCCTATTTCCTCTGTAAATCTGTTCTGCCATCTAGCAGGATGCCTCCCATTTTCTGAGGCTGGTTCTTTTCCCCAGGACATGCCATATGCCAGTCAATAGATCTAGACTCAGCTCTCCTCCTGATGTGTCCCTTTATAATGTGGTGAACCTAACCCAGACTGGGGAAAGCCTGACAAATAACAGTGTGCAGCATACTGTCCAGTGTTTCTTTAATATGAGGGTATTGACTACCTGGACACTTTGAATTTGTTTGATTGCCCATGACCTCTACTCTGATTTTTCAAGTTTGTCTACCTAGTGTCTCAAACCCACATTGCTCTGGGAGAGGATAGGTAGTTGAGGGGAAGGGGCCTAAGGTGCCAAATTAAGGTTTTAGAGAGGAGCAGAGTGCACTGCTCATGACTGTTGGAGAAACCTGAGTCAGCAAAGCTAAGAATGCTGAAGAAGGTACACCAAACTGCCCAAATGGGGAGACAAGATTTTCAAACCCAGAAGAATGAAAGATGAGTTCCAAAGTTCTGCAGGAATACCAGCATGTCCATCATCAAGGGTCTTGGCATATCAATGGTACAATGGACTTATATCCATTCAATCTGGAGATGTATTTAGCAGCATTGTTACAAGTACCAATAAAGTTCCTCTGACCTTATGCAAAGAAACAGCATGATTTTAGAAAAAGAAGTTACTGGGCCAAGTCCGTGGCACACTCGGGAGAATGTGGTGCTGGGAGTGCAGCAGCACTCCCGCCGTGGGTTGGGATCCTATATAGGGATGGCCGGTGCGCTCACTGGCTGAGCGCAGTGCGGCCAGTCTCAAAAAGGACAAAAAAAAAAAAAAAAAAAAAAAGAAGTTACTTAATGTTGCTCAGAGAATATGATCATTTCTAATA
>NW_007726648.1:563028-567453 GCF_000696425.1 Galeopterus variegatus | reverse complement strand
GGGATCTTTTAAGGGGAGGGCGGGGGCCCCCCCTGGGTGGGGCCGGTGGGGCCAGTTCCAAAAAGGAAAAAAAAAAAAAAAAAAAAAAAAGAAGTTACTTAATGTTGCTCAGAGAATATGATCATTTCTAATATTAGACAGTGATTAGCACTTTGTAATCACTCCATAAAAAGCAATAGTCATTGTAAAGCTAGGTGACCATGCCAGTTGTCAGGCTCTTTTACCTGCCTGTAATCCTGCGAACTGGGCCAATTGCTGAGCTACGGCTGGGTCTGGTGCTCACAGACTCCTCAAGCCCATTGATCAGACTGGATCACAAACCCTTCACATGCCAGGCTGGGTCCCCAGACCCCTCACATGCCAGGCTGGGTCACCAGACCCTTTAAACACAGGTCTATGAGCTAGGTAACTGGCAAACAGATCCTTGGAAGGTGCAGGTTGGAAAGACATGGCCGCTCATGTGGCAGCGGCCGCCTGAGGCACTAAAACTCCAGCTAAGGTGGCGGTTCCGTGCATGCGGCACTAACTCCGCCCACACAGAACCTGTTCACAGCAAATGCTCAGCAAGATTCTGAAAATCTGAAGGGCCCTGACCATTTTCCTATATTTGCCCAATAGTCATTATGTAATAAATGCTAATATCCTTGAGGCCAGGGACTGTCTCTTTCGGCTTATGTCTCTGTCCTGCAGCAAAGCAGTAGAAGTTCACCACATGCTGAATGAAAGGATGCTTGAGAGAACTTGGCCAAGAAAAAGTAAATTCTAGTTTAATTTCAATTCACCTCTCTTTTATACTATTTTTTTGTGGTGGGCATTTTAGTCCTCTTTACAGTTTCTCTCTCTCTTGACATTTAATTTGGACTGGCCCTTCTCTGGTCTTTGAAAGGTTGACATGTAGTTCCTGGTTCTTGGATCATCATCGTGACATCATAACCCAAGACTGTGTTTATTTTGAGATGACATGGTGCTATCCTTCCAAAATCAGTCATTTATTCCATTTACTATATATTCAGGCTTAATTATGCTTAATTGATGATAATGATTCATCAAGACAGGTCCGACCACCAACCTCACTGCTTCCCTTCTCTGTAGTCAGTCTCTATAATCAATTAGTGTTTTAGTCCAGTGCTTCTCAAATCCGTGTCAGAATCACCCAGAGAGCTGGGCCTCTCAAGATTCTCATTCAGGCAGTATGGATCAGGATCCGATAATTAGCATTTCTAATATGCTCCTGGGTGATGTTACCGATCCTGCCAGTCCAAGGACCACATTTTGAGTAGCATCATTCAAGCCCTATAGTATTATCCAACTTTCCCCCGACATATAAGATTTTTATGCTGCCACATTTTGATTTTTCTGTTCCCTCTCCCTAGAATATCCTTCTCTGACCTTTTCTCTTGGGAAACTTCTACTCATGTTTTTGGCCCAAATTTGGTATTATCTACTCTCTAATGGTTTCTCTGTCACATATTTTACCCCTGAGGTATCAGTCCTTCATCATTAGCTTTGTCTCTAGTGCGTTTCATCTTGAGTACCTTTTCTGACTATGTTACAGTTTGTACTTTATGATTCTGTTTCTCCCACTGGATTGTGAGTTCACTGAGGTGAGAAACTATATTTTTTTCAAGCCTCTTGTCCTTCTTACTAGCAGAGTTTTGGATACAGAGACCTTTTTATATATGTATGTATTTGTTCTTGATTAAATTATCACTGCTATTTCCTCCTTCCTTAGGTTAAATTGTAATTGCATTGCAACTTCATTCTAAAGGTTTTGTTCAATTTTCCATTTAAAAATATTATACACCAGATGGCACAGGAAGGCTTTGGTTTAATTCTCTATGGGGATATTGAGGATATTAGGTAACTGCTGTGCACAGCAAGGATCTCTAGAAGCATTAGCACAGTCTAACAATTACAACCCCCTTTAAAAATCATTGTTGTCTTCAGGGACTCCCAGCAGGCCAGTCATTAGTGAAAAAACATCATCAACATATTCTCCAAATAGGAAGGATGTTGTCTCTGTGTAGTGGGAGGAAATTGGACCAGTGAGACTGTTCCTCTAACCTACCAGAGCTTCATTTCAGGTTGAGACTAATCAAAACCTGTATATTAGCTTGAGATTCATGGGGAGTTTTAAAGAAAATGTCTCTGGGATAGTGAAAGTATCTGATTTGCTTCTTCTGCTTCCTTGAGCTATTCCATAAAGGTGACCTCAGCATACTACAATAAAGGAGAAGGATGGTTTCCTCAAACAGTTTCATTTATTTGGTTGAAATTTCTCATTTAAGAATTAGCATTTCCAGACAGAAGCAGAAATAGGTTATAGGGAGCTGGGGGACAATCATGCATATTAGTTTTATATAATCATCTACGCTTTCATACAAGAGATAAGCCTGTGCTTCTGTGAGAACACTTGCCCAAGACTGGTGATTGAACATTCATCAGCAAGGACCCATTGCAACTGAGTACTGTCTCATATTTATCCCCCATAACCAAGTATTCTAATAGTCTCTTCTTTGCCCAAGAGACTCTATTCCAGGGGGTTGAGAAAGGTGTTCAGTTCCAGCAGTTTATCCAGCTTCTAGAGTTATTGGCTAATAGATTAACGGAGTCTAGTTTTGTGTGAGGAGTATCAGTGTTTGGAAGACTATTATCTCCACTAAACAGTGAGAGTAGAGAGAAGAGTTCAACATGAAAACAATCTATCAAAGCCAGCTCCACAATGACTTTATGTGATTTGGATAAGTTTTATGAAAACATCAGACCCCAGATCTCTAGACAAAGAAGGTTTTATGGTAAATATATAGGTGGAATTTTGGCAAGAAATTGTCAGGAATTGAGGCAGATCCAAAGATTGATCTTTCCTTTCATGGGCCACGTGGTCTTTTTCCGTAACATATCTGTTTCTCTTGTTTATGCACTTGGTTCTCTTCCTTCCTGTTGATTTCTTTATTGGTTCTTGCACATCTTCTTGGCACCCTACTAATTCCTACTTTCACATAGCTTTGGCTATACATTGTTTTACCTTCAGTGCCACTGCTTACTGCCAAATTCATTCTGTTGAAAGAATTTAAGTTGTTCACTGCATGTTTTCATACCAAATGTGTAGTTCACCATATGTTCAGCCATAACCAGGAAGATAACGATGGAGTGCAGGTAAAAACCATGACTGCCATTTTTAAGAAGATTCTGACAGTCCTTGGTCAGATACAGTATATTAAAATTAAATATATTAAAACTTGGAAGATAGTACAGAGTTCCCATATATCCCATACCCAGTCTTCCCATTACATGCTACATTTCTCACAATAAGTGAACTAATATTGGTACACTATTATTAAGGGAAATTGATACTTTATACCAGTTTCTTTAGCTTTTACCTAATTTTATATGTATATATATTATTTTAGGATCCCATGTTATGTTTAGTTGTTATGTCTCCTTGGGCTCCTCTTAGCTGGATTATTTCTTGATGATCTTGATACTTTTTAGGGTACTAGTGAGAAGCTTTTACCTAATTTTATATGTATATATATTATTTTAGGATCCCATGTTATGTTTAGTTGTCATGTCTCCTTGGGCTCCTCTTAGCTGGATTATTTCTTGATGATCTTGATACTTTTTAGGGTACTAGTGAGGTATTTTGTAGACTGTCTCTCAATAGGGATTTCTGTAATATTTTTCTCATGATTAGACTGGTGTTATGAGTTTTGGGGATGAAGACCACAGAGGTAAAGTGCCATTTTCATCACATTGTATCAACATGCTGTGACCATGACTTATTACTGTTGATGTTAACCTCATTCATCTGGCTGAGGTAGTTTCTTCACTGTAAAGTTACTCTTTGTTGCTGCCTTTCCATACTGTATTCTTTGGAAGGAACTTACTATGTGCAGCCCACATTTAAGGAGTTGGGAGTTATGCTCCACTGCCTTGAGAGAGGAGTCTGTACATAAATTATCTGGAATTCTTCTGCATGGGGTATTTTTCTGTTCTCCCACATTTACTATTTATTCATTTATTTATAGCAGAATGAACTCGTGGATATTTATTTTATGCTCTGGATTATAATCCAATATTATTTACTTTCTTACTTTATTTGCTCAAATAGTTCCAGGTTTAGCCATTGGAAGCTCTTTAAGTTGATTTCTGTGCTCCTTTAACATAGACCCATCATCGTGGGTTTTTTGTTGTGGTGGTGGTGGTGGTGGTTCTTTGCTTCCCAGCACTACAAGATTCTGAGGGACATATTGTATTTCCTGCCCGGGTCCTAGAATCATCCATTTCTCCAAGAAGCCCTGGATTCTTTTATTGGAGATTGGTACTAGACATTAAGATCTGGGTGCTAGGAATGCTCATTGCTACTGGGGTCTTATTGTTTCTGGGCCCTTTCAGCTGATGGAACAAGGAAATATATGTGTGTGT
>NW_007726648.1:538622-562399 GCF_000696425.1 Galeopterus variegatus | reverse complement strand
ATCCCTTGTTTATCTGTAAACTCCCACTCCAAAAATGAGAAGCCTGGCTCCCACACTTTACCATTAGTTTACTTTGTTGGTCAATTCCAGTTTCATAATTTTAATCACTGGAAACAACTTTATCAACTAGAGCATTGTGTTTATGAACAGTTACTTTTGCCTTTAGTTGGACAGACTTTACTCATTTTCAAAGTTACATAGTTTAGCACCTTTCCCCCTCACTCTCTTTAGTAAGATTGTATTATACGTTTTTAATAGTTAGAATATTTTGTAAAAATCTGCATTATCAACTTAAATAAATGATCATTTTTAATTTCTTACATTAATGCTCATTCTTTATACCATAAAGTTCTATGGATATTAACCAATGCATAGTGTCTTATATATGCCATTACAATTTAATATAGTTTCACCTCCCTAAAAACATCCCCTGTGCTTCATCCACCTCTCCCTCTAGAACTGCTGGCAATCACTCATATGTTTATCTTGTCTATAGTCTTGCCTTTTCCTGAATGTCATATAATTGGAAACACAGAACATGTAGTTTTTTCTGACTGGTTTATTTCACTTAGCGATATGCGTTTAACATCATTCATGTCTGTGTAGCTTTGCTAGATTATTTTTTTTCTATCACTTAATAGTTTTCCATTGTAAAGATCTGACTGGTTTATTTCACTTAGCGATATGCGTTTAACATCATTCGTGTCTGTGTAGCTTTGCTAGATTATTTTTTTTCTATCACTTAATAGTTTTCCATTGTAAAGATATACTACTGTTTGCTTATCATTTACATATTAAAGGACATGTTGGTTGCTTCCAGTTTTGGGTGATTATAAATAAAGCTGCTATAAACATTGCATGTGCATTTTGTATGTACATAAGTTTTAAAATCAGCAAATACTTAGGAGTGTGCTTATTGGGTCATACAGTAAGAGTATTTTTAGAATTTTAAGAAACTGACAAACTGTCTCCCAAAGTAGTTGTACCATCTTGCATTCCCACCAGCAATGAATGAGAGTTCTTATTCCTCCACGTTTTTTCAGCAATTGAAGTTGTCATTTTTAAATTTTTTTAGTCATTCTAATAGGTGTGTATGATAAAAATAATAGGTATATTCCGTATGATAAAGTTTGTTATATAATGCATAAAGATTCATCTGAGTTTCTTTCTTTAAATGAGGACTCTTCTAAGTTTACATTTTTCCCTGTTTATGCAAAGAAATTCTCAACTTCTTGATGGAGGAAGGAGCAGTAACATTGTTTAGTAGAGCATTGGTCCACACACCATCATCTGCATCACCTGGGAGCTTGTTAGACATGTGGAATCGTGGGTTGTAACCAAGACCTACTAAACAATAATCTGCATTATAACAAGTTAACCAAGTGAATAATCCACAGTAAAACTTAATAAGCATTGTTTTAGAATCATAATATTATTGATTCATAAAGGTAGAAGAAACTCTGCCATTTGGCAGGTGAGAAAACTGTTCCCAGAGCTTTGTGTGATGTGTGTGGTTGGATGTGTACACCACTGTGTCACTAATTCTCTGGTTATATACTTGCTCAAGGAAGGTGACATTTTTTCAAGGTTACACAATTAAGTACCCAAAACGAGAAAAAATAAGCTCCGGCTCATTGCCCATTATACAGCAATATGAAAATAATATAAGATCAATCTGAAATCATGGTGTAAGTCATTGGGAAAATTACACTTAGATTCACAAATTCAATTTAAAGTGAACTTACAAAGTCCATCAGTTATGTAAAATGAGGCAAGCCAGTAGTCGCTCCTCACTAAGTATCACTGAGTGGCATTGTGCTGCCATTCACATAATGTAAAGCACCTGGTCTCTATTTGGCCTGGAGAAAAAGCTAAAAATATTAATCAAGGATATTTTTATTTACCAATACTAGCCATGCAGCTGTGAACTCTTAATTTTACAATAGTACTTAATAACCAGCCCAACAGAACATAAATAAGCCTGGGGCCAGGTATTGACAAAACATTCTAATGTGAGCTTGTAGCTGCATGGTAATTCAAAGCTGTAGCTGCCACTGGAGAGCAGGGAGAGCAAAGTTTTCGTCTTCTTCAGCTGTGAACAGATACATTCAGAGAATGCTGTCCTCTCAGCCCCAACTTTCATGTCACAACAAGGTTTGTAGTGCAACACCCTGGGACCCACCCAACATCCTAAGCTGGGACTGCCCTCAGTGACACCCAGAATTCATTCAACACTGCAAGTATGAATCTTGGAAGCTACTAGGATCTGAATGTATGTGTCCTCCCCAAATTCCTACATTAAAATACAATCTGCAATGTGGTGGGTGGTATTAGGAGGTGGGGCTTTGGAGAAGTGATTAGGTTATGAGGGTTCCACCCTCATGAAGGGGATTGATTAGTTCCTATCTCTTTTGTGTATTATAACAGAATACCATAGACTGTGTAATTTATAAAGAAAAGAAATTTATTTTTCACAGTTCTGGAGGCTGGGAAGTTCAAGTTCAAGGGCCCCTTCTCTAACAAGGGACTTCTTGCTGTATCATCCCCCTGTGGTAGAGAGCAGAAAAGCAAGAGAGTGCTACAAAGGAAGAGGGAGGGGGCCAAACTTATCCATTTATCAGGAACCTCCTCCCCAAATAACTAATCCACTCCGGTGGTAATAGCATTAATTCATTCATGACAGCAGAGCCCTCTTGACCTTATCACCTCGTAAAGGTCCCACTTCTCAACAACATTGCATTGGGGATTAAGTTTCTAAAGCATGAACTTTGGGGGACACATTCAAACGATAGCAGTGCCGTTATTAAAAAAGGCTTGAGGGACCCTGTTTTCCCCTTTTTCTGTGCATGGACACAGCTAGAAGGTACCATCTATGAAGAATGAGCCCTCATCACAATCTACCAGCACCTTCATCTTAGAATTCCCAGCTTCCAGAACTGTGAGCAATAAATTTTTGTTGCTAATGTTACCCAGTCTAGGTGTTTTGTTTTAGTAGCCTAAACAGACAGATAGAAGCAAAACACTAATCCTTGCTACTCACACTGTGATCCACAAACCACCCACTTGGGAGTTCATTAGAAATGCAGAATCTCAGGCCCCACCTGAGAACTGAGAACTGAGAATAAGAATCTGCATTTTAAGAAAATATTCAGGTGATTTGTATGCATATGAAGTTTGCAAAGCACCGCTGTGGAAGGAAGTGCAATAAGGGGATAGGGTTTGTTTTGATGGCAGGTGTCATATTTCTACCTTCTGAGTCTTCTGTCTGAAAGTCATTGATACAGACATATGGAGAATCACTTCCAAGACTAAGGAAAATATATGTATTGCTAACAGGGGTACAATTGAATTGCTAACAGTAGGACGACTACCACAATCAAAAGATTTGGCCCCACCACTAAACTTTAGTTTCTTTACTTACAAAATGGGGCCAGTAGCTACCTCATAGCATCATACCAAAGAATAAACGATATCATGTAAAGAACTTAGAGCAATGTCAACTACATAGTAAGTGCTTAACAAATACTATTTATCATAATTCTTGTTATTTTGTGAAATATCTCTTCTCTAAGAATGACAACTATTTCTAGTTTCATAACTTATGTTATAAATGCTATAAAATCTTATTCATATAAATAACAAATGCTTTATGGTGTAAGATTTCTCCTCCTCTTTTTCCTTTGTGGTGGTTGTTAAAGACGAATTTTGGAATTCAAGAATGTAAACATGTATCATAACATCACATTGTACCCCATAAATATAAATTATTATTTGTCAATAAAAATAAATTAAATTTAAAACAGAGTATATGCAAGTAATTCCTTTCACAGTTTACAAATTTGGGAGTTTTAAAGTGAAGATTAATTGTGACTAGACCCAAAATAAGATGGATAATGTTCAGAACTAATTAGAGGAAGATGTCCACACATCTCCAGTGTATTCTCCTGGGCTTTTTCTGGCAGGGTGTGCTGCTTTGCCCTAGAGGGTTCCCTTGAGGGTTCTCTTAACTCCCAAATGGTGCCCTTAAGCTGTCCTGTCCCAATTCTAGCTGCATAAACACTTTAAAAACTAGTACAAGAACTTTGCTGAGGAATTATTCCAGGTTCTCCGTCCTATCTTCTACTTCCAACTTTTGCTGACATCAAATTCTCCATTTGTACTCAGCTCTTTTACCACTGGTTTTGAGGGTCTGCTGAAATACCTATTTTTCATTTTGTTATATTATTTTAAGGATGAAGTTTAATGCTTTGGAATCAGAAAGAAAGAACTGGACTTGAATCCCAGTTTCTCTACTTGCTACTTGCTATCTCTTTTAGGATGCAAGAGATACTTAGGCTCAGTAAGCCTCAGTTTACCCATCTATTAAATCAAGGTGGCTCTATTCTCACAGGTTGTTCTAAGGATGAACTGAGATTATGCATGTAACGTGTACAGCAGAGTGCTTAGCTGTGGAAAATGCTCAATAAAGGGGAGCTTTTTATAAGAATTTGTTACCTCCCTGAGACACTGCCTTCTGGCCACCCCTTAAGTTCACTGATGGCAACCCTAAGCTGTTGATGCTTTATCCTAATGTCTGAGGCTGGCCACTGGGACACAGCACGTGGCCCTGGCCTCAGAGCCCTGCTCATCTGGGGAGAGTTTTTTTGGAGCGTGCATAGGGAGTATCTTAAAGAACAGTTACAAAGTTGTTGATCTTGGGGATATAAATGGAAAGTGGGAATTATAAATAGCTGAAAATATCCAAGATTTTAATGTAGTACGTTAAGCATTAAACTAAAATGTACTGCCTATATTTGTAGAAAAATGTTAAGTAGAGAAAAGCTCTACTTATCAGTACAATTAAACTAATAACTAAATGAAGTCAAAATACATTTAAGAAGGAGGAGTAAAGCAATTGGGCTAGTGAACATGCCCTTTATTTAATGGGGCAATCTGAGGAGTAATTAATCTGAAGATAAGTAAGTCTCAGCTTTTTTTTTTTTTTTTTTCCTTTTTTGTCTTTTTTCGTGACCGGCAACGGGATCGCAACCCTCGGTCTTGCGCTCACACCTTGCTCAGCCAGTGAGTGGCGGGTCTGTATGTGGGATCCGAACCCTCGGCAGGAGCGCCGCCACGCTCCCAAGTGGCACACTGTAGCAGTGCACCACCGGGCCGGCCCAAGTCTCAGCTTTTGATGGAGTAAATTTGGAGCTGATAGACCACTGAGAGGCCAGCCTCTAATTTGGATGATAGAAGCTGGGGAAAAATCACAGTAAGATTGGCCCCTGTCACATCCTGGGTTGTAGTGGTCAGCTGAGCTTTCTTGCTCACTGGATGGTGTCCTGAGATCCAACCCCACATCTTCATCTTCCTTGATAAAAGCCACTTTAGCAGAGGAACAGCAGCTGCCCAGGGCTGGCATGAAAGGGTCCCTGACTATCCCACCCATATTCAGTCATATCCATTCATGGGTGACACATCTAAGTGTCCTAGTTTGGGGCCAAGGGATTGGGAGCCAAAGGAATCAGTAACACTTCCTTTATCCATACATATCCAAATTAATCAGGCCTCTGTTTTAAGAGTCTGTGTGTCATGACTGCTTAATCAGGAGTGATTTAGGAGGAGAGGAAATGTAGGCCTTTCTATTATCTCCTCACTGGCTTGAGTTCTGGCTGTCGTTTTGAGGAGGCCAAGGCCATGGTGTCTGAGTCTGGCCCCAAAAAGAAGTGATGACAGTGGTACCATGGGATGCCTAACTGGCCATCCATAGCACATATGATTGAGTAGCCGGTAAAGCCAGCACTTCAGATTGACATCTCAATTTTTTTGTAGTGCTCAGCCAAAATCTCTTGGGATAAGGCCTGTATCATCTGGCCCATGTTGGAATTTCCTGACCATGAAGCCAGGGACCCCACTCTCTTATTCTTCTGGTCATTTGCTTTTTCTGCTGGGAATAATTGGTTTGTTTGAAAAAAAGTAGTACGAAGAATGAGTAATGGCTGCTTAATGATCAGACTAATAATTTTCTGTGAACAGTTTAGGTCTCAACACATTATTAAGCTTAAATTTTCCCAGAATATTGAGTAGTTATAAAACAGTGCAGATTCTCAGGAAAAACTTGCTATTCTGAGTATAGATGAACAAAGCATCATTGTTCATCCCTGGGAACCAAAATATACATTATTCAAATGGAATCCTTCCCTAGAGTACAGTGGCAGTAATGGAGTTTGTCAATGCTGCTGTGCTGATGAGAATCCAGGAGTCAGGGTTAACTAGGATCCCAAATCCTACAGGTTGTCATCTTCTGAACACCATTTTGACAGCCTCTCAATGTAATTTGAAACAGATAGGCAAATTAAAGTGAAAAAAATAGCTATTATCTGGTATGTATGATCAATGAAAACTGCTGAAAGGGATTTGGGGGATTCTAAATTTCTCTTTCCCAGAATGGAATGGGTTCTGTCTGAATTAGCTAACTAAATAGCTCCTCTCTTTGTCTTATTTTGCCATTGTGACAAACCTAATGTTTGTTATATTTAATAAATAATATTAGTATAAATATATTTATTTAATTAATGAAACATCTTCATCAGTATTTATAATCGAAGTATTCATGCATTACTAAATGTGAAGAACGATATAATTTTCATGAGTTAGTCTCCTTGTATGTGAATTTCATTACCTTATAAAATTCACACCTTTAGCAGTGCACTTTGTTTTTTCTTCTTCCTTAATAAAAGCAGTGATTCACTTAAAAAATCCTCACAGGGAAATATTCAGATTTCTTTTTAACCTGCTTTGTATTCAATGTTAGTTACGCAGAAAACATTCAAAACAAAAATAAGACATTTTTATTCTTTGCACACTTTAGAAAATTCATTTCAGAATCCTATTCTCTATTGCCAGCATTTACAGAGGTAAATTTACTTTCTGTGATTCTTGGTCTGAAATAGCTCATCCTCTTTAAACATCTGCCAATATTCAAATTAATGTTGGAAGAGATATTTTAAAGCAGGCAGCAACAGAAATTCATCTTCTCTGTGAGAGACTTACCTAAAATTCCTTAATTCTTTTCTTGGGAATCAAGTAACCCACAGATATATTCAGGATGCAGTTTCAAAGTGGTGTTTTAGAAAGAATCTAGGAAGGTGCTCACTGAAGACTATGATCAGATGGGTGTAACTGAGGTTAGGTAGCACCTTTAATAGATGAGAGAAGACCAACAGCTCCTTGCGTAAGGCAGTCACTAATTAGTGTTCAATGAAGCCACATCATAATAATCGCTTTTTGATAATTACTTTCTGGAGGATTCTAAGTGAGTGCTTAAAAGCTGATTTAAATCTGCATGATGCTGAGTGCTGCTGGGGACAGACCATAAGACAAAGACCAAAAACAAAAACACAAAAAATAAAACCAAAAAATGCAAACTTTTAAAACTTCAACCTCCATTTGAATTCATCACTAACTCATCCTTTTAAACTAAATGTGTTGGATGAGTCTCAGTGTTTGTCTATGTGGTTTCTTGTCTGAGTCTTTACAGCTGTTAAAATGAGAAGGAACATTCCCTCTTTCAATTACTTTATAAAATGATTTGAGATGGCCAGTTGATGAGAAACTCTTAGATGAAGAAATGAGGGTACTGAAGGATTACAGAGCCGTTAGACTTAGAGGGCACAAGCAACAGGGAAGAGGAAAAGGAAGGGGAAGGGAATGAGATTAAACTCATCCTACTTTATCTCCCAATTCACCAACAATTAGAGCTGAGATGACGAACAGGTGACCACAGATGTATTTTCTTTGAACCACATAGTGCTTGAAAAAAACTGATGCATATCTACAAATTGGAAGATGTATCAAACTCTGGATGTTTTTTTGGCTTCTCTTACAGAGAAAATCAGAAGATCTGGCAACAGTAGGCTAAGCTCCCTCTTGGCATGAGTAGGCCAGAGCTGTGTGAAGTTTCCTTTTTTAGATGAAACATGTGCTCTCTAGTTTGTCATAGTTCACACCTGATCCACTTCATGCATTTATGTTACCTGAATGCCCTGCAGGTACTGAAGTTGAGGTCAATTTTCCTTGTTTTTTTTTTTTTTTTGATAAAATACTAAGGATTACAATAATTCTGGGAGTCCTAGAATATACCAGAGACATCATGCTACTCCCAGAATACTCCCCCAATTCACTCTTCCTTATTCAGATTTCTCATACTCTAGCCCAGTTCTTCCTGCTGTGTTGTTGCTGGTAATGCTGGGGTTCAAATGAGCTTCTTTAATAAAGAGCTTCTGCCATGAATCCTGACATAGCTGCTGTTCCTGTTACCCATCAGCAGCATGGTATGTGGTAGAAAGAAGTTAGAGGCCCTGGGCACTGCTTGCCCTGCAGGACTCTGAAAGGCTGGGGAGCCAATTCCCTTTACCACAGGGGTGCTTTTCCATGGCTCACTGAGCAAAGATGGTGCAAAATGTCTCTCTCTCTTTTCCTGTGCTGCATTAGTGGCTGCCCTGGGAGTTCTGGGCTATCACAGGCCCAGCTGCCCATCCTGCAGTCCTCCGGACACTGAGCTTGCTCTCTCCCATGCCATACCACTACACAATCACCCTCACATAGTCCCTTCTGCTGCTCCTAAATGGCTAGGCTGAAGGGACTTCCATTACAGTCCCTATCTGGGCCGTTCTCCTACAGACCTCTGAGAAGAGGAGGCTCCCGGCACTCACCACGCTTGCCCAGTTTGCAGTCATGGAGTGACTAATTTGTTCCATGTGCTGATTATCACCTTATCATTTCAGCTGCAAACCCACTCTTCTAAACTCTGCTCTGTGATACTGGAAACCACATGTATCAGTCAGGATTTAATCAGAGAGGAAGAACCAGTAGGAGATACACACACACATACAATTTTACATATATACATATATGTGGTTTTTTTTTTTTTTATTTTTTGTCCTTTTTGAGACCGGCTGCACCGTGCTCAGCCAGTGAGCGCACCGGCCATCCCTATATAGGATCCGAACAGGCTCGGCCCCATATATGTGTATTATTTATTAAAAGGAATTGACTTATGTCATTGTGGAGACTGGCTAAACAAGTCCAAAAGTCCAAATTCTGTACTCTGTAGGGCAGGCATTCAGGAAGGAAAGGGAAGGCTCGATGGAACCCACAGGCATGAGACAAATGCCCACAGGTGAAATTTCTTCTCTCTGTTTTTCTCTCTCTCTCTTCTGGAGAAGCCTCAGCTCAACTTTAAGGCCAACCAAGATTATACAGGATTATCTCCTTTATATAATATCAACTGATTAAGGACTCTAATTACATTTGCAAAATCTCTTCACAGTGACACCTAAATTAGTGTATGACTGAATATCTAGGGACCATAGCCTAACCAAGAAGACACATCAAAAAAAAGTGTACACACAGTATACTTTTAGGTACCACAGTGTACCTCTTGTCAACTTGACACCTATACCCATTTTCTTAAAGCATACTTAATCTCCAATTAAACACAATAAACAAGTCAAATTACTGCCTCACATGATACAAATATTCTGCAAAACCAAAACATGCTAACCATTTCTGCAGAAGAGAATGCAAAGTCATTGGGTGATGTTCAGTCTTCCCATTCTCTTTTTGATACAGGAGGTGCTCAGTTTCCCCTGGCTCAGGTTTCAAGACACACCTCTGGGTTTTAAGCTACTCCCTGAGGTCTCAGGCCCCTCCTCTGAGCCCTCCCCTAGAGGAGAGCTATTATTAAACCTATTTTCAGCACCAATATGAGGAAAATGAGACTAGGAGGGGCTGGCTTATGCAAACCCAGTGAGCATGCTCAGTAGAGAGAGTTTATGTAACCCCGATGTTCAGGCATGCTCAGTAAAGTGAAGTTTATTCTCTGAATGACCTTCCACTGGAGGTGCTATGGAGCACAGAACATTCTTGAATATGCATGGTGCATGTGACAGGATTTGACCAATGAACATGCTCCAGGAAGAGACCAACTGAGCCATGTGCAAGACTAATAAGTTTCCATAGCTGGGAACCACCCCCTTAATTGAATATGCATTAGATAAAGAAACTATAAAAGATGAATCCCAGTAGAAGGTGGGGCTATTGCTCACTGTCCTGGAGCCAGCCCATACTCTGCCTGTGGAGTGTGTATTTCTTCCTTTTCGTATCAGACTTACTTTCAGCGAGCAGCTGCTTATTCTCTTGAGACAGCCTGAACTCTATACTGAACTTTAAGGTGTGTCTTTCTTAATTTTATATTAAACTTGAGGTGGGCCCTACTCAGTCTCTGGAGTTATGCTGCTCTTTCTCTGTGAAATCTGTATCTCTTGTTCATTATATTAAACCTGTTCTCACTTTCTGCTGTGACTCTGCTCTTCAATTCTTTCCTGTGGTGGAGTCAACAACCTGGTAAGAGGATGGGGTGGATTGAAGCCAACTATCAGGACCCCTGGAGCCTACATCCAACATCACTTTGGTATCCTGTAACTTAAATACTGAAATATAAAACTGGCTATTATTAATATACCCATGTTATATAACAAGGCAATAATGAAGGAAAGAAAAAATATTTCATATATATATGTATTACTCAAAAAAGTATTAATATGTATATTTTCATGTATAAACTGTCTTAGTTCGGACTTCTATAACAAGTCACCATAGACAGGGTAGCTTAAAAACAACAGAAATTTACTTCTCACAGTTCTGGAATCTGGAAGTCTGAGATCAGGGTACCAGCATGATCAGGTTCTGGTAAGGGTCCTTTTTTAGGTTGAAGACTACCAACTTATTGCTGAATCATCACTTGGCAGAAAAAAGAGCTAGCTAGCTCTCTGGCCTCTTACAAGGGCACTAATCCCATTTATGAGGGCTCCATTCTCATGACCTAATTACTTCCCAAAGGAGCCTTAGTTTCTAATATCATCACACTGGTACTAAGGTTTCAACATGTAAATTTTGGAGGAACACAAACATTCAGTCCATTGCATACATGCAAATCATTTCATATCAAATATCAAAATAAGGAAGAAATATTTATAACTATTATAGTCCTCATTTCTGCAACTGACTACATTGGTGTAGCTGGTGTTTATAAGTACCTTCTTCCAATATGCATATTCCATATTCCCTTTGCCCTCACCAAGTGTGCCGTATGGTTATGTTTCTCTGCCTGATGGATGACCCAAACCTTTATTCCTGAATAGTCTGAGCCATTAGTGGTCCTGCATGAATTGGGTTGTTGTAGTTTCCGATCAGCATTACTCAGAGGACATTGTAGTACTAAGAGATGTCCTGGGCGGTCTCTTACATTCCAGACATATTCTTCCTTACCTTCATTGTGGATTAGTAGTCTGATTTCCCCTCAGTAGTCAGGACCAATCACCTCATCTAGTCCATTAACCCCCTTTTTTACCTGTTGATTCAAAGGCATGAGGAGCCCAAAGAGGCTAGGTGACAGTCTTAACTTCCAGTTAAAGGGAATTGTTGTGTACCTGGGTAAAAGCATTCCTCCCCTTGTAACTAAGACCACTAGGCCAGCAGAGCTTAAGGTCTCATGCTGAGAAGCAGATTTTGCTAGTGGGTCACCAGGGGTAATAGTGAGTAGAGCCACTCACATTTCTACCATTGATTCCAGAACCTCTGAATCCTGACTATGGGAGAAACAGACCCACATGTTGGACTCTAATATACAGCCTCCTGGAGAACCTTGCCCCAACACTGCATGGTATTGCCACCTAATTAATACCATAACTCAGTCTCCAAAAGATCACATGACTATTCTATCAAGCTGATTGCTTCAGGGATGGGAAACATGGTAAAACCAATGAGTTCCATGAACATGGTCCCACTGCTATACTTCATTTTCTGTGAAGTGAGTTCCTTTATCAAAAGCAATGCTGTGTGGAATAATATGATAATGGATAAAGCATTCTGAGAGTCCACTGATAATAGTTTTGGCATAAAGATTGCAAATCCATATCCAGAATGCCTATGTAGTGAGAAGAATGTTCTGTCCCTCCCATGTTGAAAGTTGTCCAGTGTAATCGACCTGCCATAGTGTTGGTTTTTGTTTCCGGTAGAGTGAGAATTCAACACTGACCATAGCCATGTTGGCCTTGATTGGTGAAAGTCCATGTTGCTGAGACCATACATAACCTCCATTTCTTCTACCATGACCACTTCACTCATGAGCCCAATGGGTAATGACAGAGATATTTGAGAGAAGACAGTGACTGATGTACCCAGAGTCGGTCATATTGACTAAAATATTCAACTCAGGATCTTTGTTTATTTGATCCATATTAATGAATTAAGCCTGATCCAATTTTATACTTTTTCTACCATAAATCCACTCCCTAAATGTCCATTTCTATGAATATCCCCCATATTTCTGTTTATACAATTAGAAAAACACATGCAGGTTTTTGGTGTATATTGCATCCTCATAGATAATTCTTTGTACCTTATCCTTTGGTTCCTGCAGGGACTTAAGTCTAGCGGTAAGTATGAAAGCAAAGAGCATCATGGGAGTAGTTCCTGAGGAGCATCAGCACTGCCTTGCAAGTGCAAGCCATTATAGATTCTTTAGGCAAGGGAGGACTGAGCTTATAAGGTGGAATGAAAGGGCTACTTCTGCTGCCAAAGAAGACCCACAGAATTGTGGTGTTGAAAGTTATCAGTTTCGTCAAGGCCTTTTTCATATGCTCCTATTCCAATTTTCAGAATTCCATTTCTTCCCAGTAAATGTCCTTATTTTAACAGAAGAGATTCTGTAGCTTCAGAGATGAGATTTCTGAAAACCAAATCCATTTGGTCGCCTGCCAGACTTGACTCCTAGGCTGAGTGAAGCCCTATTACTGGGCCCTAGAGTGAGTAAAGCAATAAAGACAACCAATAAGCAGAAAAGCATCAAGAAATCCTGCTCCCAGGCCTGCTCTGACATCACTGTTCAGGCCTTAGGAAAGGATTCTCTTTCTTCTGAGATGTGCCTAAACTTCTAATACAGCTCTCTGGCATCTAAATGCCTCTGCTTGTTAGACCACTCCTCTCAAGATGCTGCCTGGCTCACAACAGTCCTCTCAAACATGGGTGTTCTCTCCTTGAGTCTCATTCCCTTAGCTTGGGTCCTACTTTCTGCTTCCACCTCTCTGGTCTGGCCACCAGCCTGCCTAAAAAGTTATGAAGATACTGCTAACTTCCAGACTTCCCTGGTTATGTGCTTCACACACTTGCAGAGCACCCCTTGCTAAACCACCATAACATTAACTACATTAATTGGAACTCTTCTGGATGCAAGAAATAGAAAGCCAACTCAAACAAGCTTGTGGAAAAAGAGGTGTCAACCAGCAGAGTCAATGTTATGTGCTTCACACACTTGCAGAGCACCCCTTGCTAAACCACCATAACATTAACTACATTAATTGGAACTCTTCTGGATGGAAGAAATAGAAAGCCAACTCAAACAAGCTTGTGGAAAAAGAGGTGTCAACCAGCAGAGTCAAACCATGGAAAGAGTAAGGTTATTTCTGGGCTCAGAAAAATAAGAACCAGATTCACAAATGCCTTCATGGCTCTCTTTGAGCTTCAGTTATTTCTTTCCGTCGATTAGCCCCAATATCTCATACTAGTTTTCTCTCCTTAGCAGGGGATGTGCCCACTAGAAAATTCAGAATTACTATCCTTATAGCTCAGTGACCAGAGGGGAAAGAGGCTTATCTTTATATGCTCCAGTCTGAAAAATTCTGGTGAAGCATCTGATCGATCTTGCTTAGATCTTGCATAAGCCTATTCCTTGGGCATTTCCCAGATGGCCATGGGGTGAGATTCTAAGTTTAGTCTGAATGGGTCATGTATTCACCCTTATGTCAAAAAAAGAGTGGGAATTTGCAGAAGAAAAAGAAGGAACAGCATAGAAGCTACAACTGCGGATATGGCTTTAATAGAGACATTTGATTTATGCCTATCATGATGTTCACCTATCATCATGTTCACCTATCTTCCTGAATGACTATATATTGCATATACCATGTTCTCCTTATCTGCCTCTCTGGAATTTCAATTTAATTGGACAAGCATTGATTCAGGCTGGCTATTTCAAGTTATTGGAGAGGGAGCCTGGGAATCTGCAAATAAATAATTCATGTGCCCGGCCCTTGAAGAGCTTACCATCTGCTATGGAAGCCACTTCTATTTTTTGTTGTGTTCCGTGACTCTCTTGAATTTGCACCTAGTAACAAAGACTTAGATTTTCTTTATATAGCTGAATTTGTGTAATTGATTTTCATTTTGACAGGAATTTTATCTACTGCTGTATTGCTTTTTTTAAGTTAATGCATGATCTTATTTGGAAATAGAAAATAGACTTTATGTTGTGGGTCAGTTCCAATCAATTGATAGTGGCTGCTTGGGGAGCTGAGATAAAAAGAATTCTGAGGTTATTTCTGTGCCTGGTAAGTGAGGACTATAGACTGATTAGCAAGCTCCATCATGAATTTGGAGATGTGGAAGCAGACATACTACTGATTTCTCATTTCTGGCCTAATATTTTGGGCTTGGAAATGCTATTACTTGATATGTTATTGTCCGATTGTCAGTATGTATTTAGCAAACAGAAAAGAGCAGATTTTGGGGGGTCATTTCCAACAAATATTGACATAAATGCATATATGTGTGTACAGTTGGCCCTCCATATCCATGGTTCCACATCCACAGATACAACCATCCAGGGATCAAAAATATTCAGAAAAAAATTAAAAATAGCAATACAACAATAACAAAATACAAATAAAATACAATACAGTAAAACAACTATTAGCATAGCATTTACATTGTATTAGGTATTATAAGTAATCTAGAGATGATTTAAAGGATAGGAGAGGGTGTGCACAGGTTATTTGTAAATACTGAGCCATTTTATGTAAGGGACTTGAATATATATGGGTTTTGGTATTCTTGAATGTCCTGGAACCAACCCCAGTGGATAACACGGAATGACTGTAATTGCATATACAGTTGCATTTATATAGTTGCAACCGTAAAGGGACTTTTCTCTCCTTCTCTAATATAGAAAGGAAATTGATTTAAAACATTATCTGAAGTTCAGGGGCACTTTGAATGCCCAGCATATTAAAAGAAGGGAAATAACCCAACACTTAGAAATGGTTATCCAGTGCTCAGTAGAAGAGTTAAGTCAAGTTTAGGGGAGACTTCTGGCTTTTGATTTAGGGAAACTGGCAATCTCTCCACATAGAAATAGTTTGCAGTGCTGTCCAGGGGACCAAAAATTTGTGTTTTGTAGTAGTGAGGAGGAACTAGCACTTGGTTTATGATACAGTTTCTTTCACCTACACTCTGGATACACATGACTGACCATAGTCATTTTTTTCATCAATGTGAATGAGTACTTTTCCCCATTTAGGGCTCAGAACAATCACCTGTACAGATGATGGAGGTGCAGAACAATCGTTAGGCAAACACTCCAGGGTGTGTGTTTAATCAGAACACATTATTTAGAGGACCAAAGCACTGTGGAAGAAATTAAAAACTCCAAACATTTAGGATGTCTGCATGGTGACCTCCTTGCCATCAGATAATTTCATCATTTAAACCGTGTTTGTGACTATTAAGCTTAGGAATGAGGAGAAAGCTTAGAAAAAAAGATGCCCATTTTCCTTGGGTATTCATGATTACGTGAAAGAGAGAAGCAAGAGGCTGGTGAAAAGATGAGAAGACAAAAAGGAAAGCAGCTGAGAACAAGAAAGAGAGATGGAGAGGGAAACAGCTCTTCTGAGCCCCTTCCCACTTTGCAGATTTCGAAGGTAATATTTTGCAACATAGAGAAAAGCATCTCGCCTTTACACCAGCAGTAACTTTTCATTGTGATACAGTTGCCATGGGGATGATGTGCTGGGTTGTGCCATTTCATCATCTCTCTCACACACGTTCTATTATAAAGTGGATACTTGGGATTCTAGGCCATAAATATTCATCTGCAAAATATTAATCTGTAAACTAACCTGCCAACCAACTTCAGAGCAATAATCGGTTCTCTGGCTAGCAGAACTGCATTTCCTCTTTTTGAAAGCAACACAGGCAGGGCAGCGATTGGGCAGTCACAGGCATCTGCTGTTAGAGAAACTGTTTCTTTTCCAAGCACTGCAGCCTTTGGACCAAAGAAAAAAAATGAAAAGAAATGTAAATTGCTCTGGCAAGGAATTAAATTTGCTAATTATCTACCCTGTTTCCAGGTTACATGCAGCCTTTCAGTTTAATCATTTCAAAATATTTTCTGAAGCTAGTCAGACCCCTTTTCAAACCTATAAGAGAGAAATATCATATAGAGATAAATCCCCAAATAATAGCGTGCTAGATGTATTTAAAAACAGAGCAAAGTATGCCTCAGCAAAGATCAGATCAATTGCATTTAACATCCTTCAGAAGTCCCCACTGCTTCTGAAGCCACCAACCGACAAGTAGACCATTTCCTCAGGACTTCTCAATGCTTCATTAACAACTCAGCTGGAATTCATAGAAACCAGAATTGCATAAAGGCAACTTAAAAATCAAACCAACTTGTTTACACTAACTGTCTTACTTGTTTGAAGATCTGTCTTTCCAAGCCAATTTAGTTTTAGACAGAAGCTGTCAATACAGACCACATTATTGATTTGGACTTGTTAAGTCCATATTTTCAATTTTCTATTAACTTTAACAAAAAGATTACCTTTAAAATAAACAGCAATTTTTCACTATCAGTGTCCTAGTTTAATAGAATTATATGCTGTGATTATGCTGTGTGAAAACATCCTCCTTCAAAGGAGGCAGTAATCTCAGTAATTCTTTTTAAAGAGCATCTGAAAAAATATCATATGAAGATCATATGCTAATAATCCTTATAAAAGATGATGTTTCTGCAACATTGTAATTGCAAAAAAAAAAAAAGAAGACAGTTAATATACTGTTATCACTGTGGACATTCTTTTCACTGTGGATAATATTATTTAAAACATGTATTTTTCCTTCCTATGGGAAGAATATATATCCTTGTCTTATTGATAGCAAACTTGGTCATTGACTTGCTGTGACCAATGAAATGTGAACAGAAGAGATGTGTGTCATCTACAATTGAAGCTTCAAGTGCTATTCCGCTACGTTCTCTTTTCCCTCTTCCACAAAGCCTGCAATGTCCCAAAGCATCTGCTACTTCAGTCTGGGTCCCAGAATAATAACAACTTAGAGCAAAATTTTAACATGCCCAAGACAGACAGGTGGTAAGATCTGGGATGTCATAAATTTGTTTAATATAGTTGCTGCCTCAGCATCCAATTTTAGGCCTTACACAAGTTATTTGAAACCCAGTTGCACCCATCACCCTTGGCCTAGTTAAGACTTCACCCCACATGGGTGGTTGTGATATAGCCTGCTCATTCCTCATCTCACTGACCCCAAACTCAGCACATCTCACAGCTTCTGACCATGATAAAACCTAATATTCAATACCAGAGTCATGTAAATAAATTCCCCCTTACTCACCTGTTTTCTTTAGACTAGTCAATCCATAGCTCCCAATGGGAAAGCCTGAGGAGCAATGCCCACAAACCTAAATAGAGGCACAGTGCCACAAGTTCTCTCTCTCTCCTCTCACTTTCCTATGTCCCATCCACTGGTAGAGCTTCCCCCACCACTGGAGTTCAGTTAACCTCTCATCAGCATCCCTAACCTCTCTGAGACCTGTGAGTAATACATTTCTTCTCTTTTCTGCATTTTGTTTTCACTTCCTCGTTGTGCCTCACCTGACACACTTAGTTGAGCCTAACTTTCCCCCGTCGGGGTCTCCTAGAGAATGGCTGTCTTGGCTTGTGGCCACTTTCAAGAGAGAGCTCTCAAGACCAAATTAGAAAACAAACAAACAAACATAACAATAGACATCACAACATGGGAGTTGTAGGGAAAATATAAGAAAATGGTCAGGATCCCTCAGATGTTCAGAATCTTGCCAAGCATGACCTAGCCTGTTTAATGTAAATATGTGCACGTGCGCCCAGGTGTTCTTTCATTATTGTCTGATGTAATTGTGCATGTGCACCCAGCTGTTCTTTGGTTATCTGACTTACAAAGTATAAAGGACACATGTCTCTGATCCACAGTGCCCTCAGGATGTCCCAGGAGGCCAGTAGGGCAGCTGCTACCTGAGCTTGAATCTGAATAAAGCCTATTAATTTTTACCCATGGCTCCCAGGATCTTCTTTCTTATTACCAAGCTCGTGGACCTGCAGGTGAGGGATCTGTGACCCAGTCTGCACAACAGGTTTGAAGGGTCTCTGAGCCCCAGTCCAACAATTGGCTTAGCTCAACAGGAGTTATTTGTTACAACAGCATAACCTAGCCTACACTGATACATCCTTATTTACAAAATGTATTAATTCTCTCAATATCCATTTATTAAATGCTTACAATATGCCAAACACACTACTAGGAAAGGTGAATTCAAAGATGAGAAAAGCCCAGTTATTGTTTTTGAAGTATCCATTGTGTGTATTGCATTAAATATAACAATAAAGCAATTTCTGTAAATTAAATTCTACATTTTTTTTTCAAAATAGTAAAATCCTCCAACATAATTTAACCACTGGGGTACTGAATTAAAGATGGCAACAAATTATTTTTCACACCTCCCATCAGAATGTAAAGTCTATTTCTCTAACCCCTTGAATTAGAATAGAATATGGGGAGAGTGATGTTGCACCAGTTTAGAGCCTGTCCTTTAAGTGGAAGTTTTGCCTCCTAGCAATTGGTAGCCGTTTTGACTCTGCTGGAGGGATTGATGCCTGGTAGTCCCACCTCTTCAAGCTGCCCTAGCTAAGTATCCAGGTACGTGAATGAAGGAACGATCTTGGAAATTCCAGCCCAAACATAGAAAGATTCATATTATCTTTTAATTCCATTCTCCCATGAACTTTTTAAAGTACCCTCATATCACGTGGGACAAGGATAAGCCATTCCTGCTGTAGTATGTCCCAATTTCTGCCCCATAGAATCTTGAGCATGCAAAATGACTACTGCTTAAGGCACTTAAGTGTGGAAATAGTTTGTTATGCCATGGTAGACAACAAAGGGCTATAACGGTTGCCAGAACCACCTTCTGGGTATGCTTTGAAATACTTTCATACTGACCCCCTTAAAGTCTCAGGAACTTCACTTCTTTTTAGTATTTCCTAACTTCATGTAATTTCTGTAGTTTCCCATAAATTTTTTTGCAACACTATCGCCTTGTTTTGAATATATAAAATGTCTATCAGCCTAAAATACCACACTTTGCCAGAAGGCCCCACTTTCAAATTCTAACATATCATATTCCATTTGAAAATTACCTTAAATTTGAATTTAAAGATTAATAAAGCAGGCATGGAGAAAAGGAAAGGCAGAAAAATGATTTTTTAAGTGAAAACCACAATGAGAAATTTCTAAGAAAAACAAGAAATGGCTGCTTTGGATGATTATACAAATTTAGATAGTTTGATGATTGGTATTACTGTGACCTAGGAGTTCTCGACTTCATCATGCATTGGAGTCACCTTGGGGGCATATGAAAACCGACAGTTGGGCCCTAAGCACTGAGTTGAGTTGCTGATTCAGTAGGACTGAGCGGAGCCTGATAATTTGTGTTTTTAAGAGATTTCCAGGTGCTGCTGCTACTGCTGCTCCAGCAACCACATTTTGAAAATCATAGTGCTAACCTTTCTTGGTACATTTGTTTCTACTTTGTCACATGCACTATGACAGACCTAAGTAATTAATTGTTGGACTTCCTCTTGCTGAGCCTCAGAGCCAGTACATCAGTCAGATGATATTAACCCATTTTAGTTAAAAATGGAGAGAATACCTATTTGCTATGTAAGATAATGTAGAATCCAGGTAACTTCTCTAACAGATCACTAATGTCTGTCTTGTTCTTGTCTCATTAATTTCCTCCTTTCTTTTTCTTAATATAACAAAATGTTCAGTTTCTGTAATTTCTTAAATCAATTTCTGCTTAAAAGGTAATAGTATCAAATCTATGTCTGCTCTCCCCTACAGCATTACATAAGAAATACTTAGACATGGGCCGGCCCGGTAACGCACTGGAGAATGCGCTGCTTGAGAGTGCGGCGGCGCTCCCGCCGAGGGTTCGGATCCCATGTGGAGACCGGTTCCCTCTCACTGGCTGAGCGCTGTGCAGATGCAACACCGAGGGTTGCGATCCCGTTGCCGGTCCCCGGTACGGGCGCGACACCAAGGGTTGCGATCCCGTTACCGGTCAGTAAAAAAGACAAAAAGGAAAAAAAAATAAAAATAAAAATAAAAAAGAAATACTTAGACAGTATAAAGTAAGAAATTAGCATTCTGTGCTTGCTGTGGTGATTGGCCAAGTCAAAGCAATACATAATCACCAAGAGACAGATACAAGGTTTTCCTCAAAGCTACATTGAATAAGAAGCAGAAAGTACTGGATATGATCAAATACACAAAAAGTTGAGTTTGATATCATGAACGGAAAATGGTAGTTTGGGGTTTACATTTGTATCTCCAGTAAAATATTTCCTGCATGCAATAGCTTCTTCCATTGCAGCAGTCATTCCAAAGTCTATTTAATTTTGCTATGAACATTCTCCAGAAACTTAAATTTACGTTTGGTGATATAGTATCCAATACTCAATAAAAAAAATTTATACTGTTCTTACAGTGAAGTTGAAAAAATGGACTGTTGAAATTTGCCATGATATATATTTTTTTCAGAATTTTTCTTCTCTGAAGAGCAAGTTTTTTGCCTTTGAAATATCTGAAGATTTGGAGGCATACTTTCACTGTTCTCTCTCTGAAGATTTTGAAATGTCCCTAATGTCTTTTAGATTATAAACAATGAATTATGGCTTCTAGTTTTGAAAAAAGTCTTTTTTGAGCAGATAGGAGACATTTGAAAATGTGTCTGGTTTCATTTTGAAATTTTTTAGAAAGAAATCCTATAACACCTGTGTGTGATAAAAAAAGGTTATAAAGGGGATAAATTTTAATCTAAAAATTACCAACATGAATAATTAAGATGACATTTGCTAAATTTTACAATATTTGGGTAAGCTCCATATCTCTTTAATTACAAGCAATAATGATCAGTGAGAAAGACCAAAAATTTTCCTAACAAACTGCATAGGTTTTTGCATGTGACAGCTTCATGCTGCTTATATTTTTGTCAAATTTTTGCAAACGTAATACAGTAGTACCAGGGTTTGACAATATTTAAGATATTTTCAGAGCTAATTCATGGAGGAATAGCTAATAAGAGCCTCCACTTATTGAGGGCTCACTCTTTGCCAGGCACTGCACATTACAATCTTAGTCTTATTCAATTCTTAGCAAAAAACCTATAGGTGGCTATTATTATCTTCATCTTAGAGATGATGAAACTGTGGTATAGAAAACTTAAGAGACTTACCCATGGTCACAAAGTTAGTAAGAAATGAAGCCAAGATGTGAATCCACTGAACATTTATTTGAGCNAACAAACTGCATAGGTTTTTGCATGTGACAGCTTCATGCTGCTTATATTTTTGTCAAATTTTTGCAAACGTAATACAGTAGTACCAGGGTTTGACAATAT
The DNA here is from genome assembly GCF_000696425.1 of Galeopterus variegatus. Taxonomy (NCBI): domain Eukaryota; kingdom Metazoa; phylum Chordata; class Mammalia; order Dermoptera; family Cynocephalidae; genus Galeopterus; species Galeopterus variegatus. The sequence goes on along the minus strand of NW_007726648.1, from coordinate 540,786 downwards.
TTAAGATATTTTCAGAGCTAATTCATGGAGGAATAGCTAATAAGAGCCTCCACTTATTGAGGGCTCACTCTTTGCCAGGCACTGCACATTACAATCTTAGTCTTATTCAATTCTTAGCAATAAACCTATAGGTGGCTATTATTAGCTTCATCTTAGAGATGATGAAACTGTGGTATAGAAAACTTAAGAGACTTACCCATGGTCACAAAGTTAGTAAGAAATGAAGCCAAGATGTGAATCCACTGAACATTTATTTGAGCCTAAATTGTACTGATTTGACCATCGTATATTGTGCACAAGTATTGATAGCCAACTCTGTACTCCACAAATATGTATAATTAATTAAGTTTCAATTAAAAAATCCCCAAACTATCCTTAACAGCTAAATTAATGTTTCAGAAAGTTGAGTGATGTCCTGATCCTTTTTAAAAGGGAAATAAAATTTCTTCAAAAGTATCATTGCACTAAACTCTATTGCCTCCCTCAGAATAGCTTGATCCCTAAATCCTTCATCTTTAAGTCTAGAGATAAGCATGCTCCTAGAAATACAATGCTCTAGCACCTGCTCTTTAAAATTATGTGACAGCCACATGAAATTTTCTTCCCTTGCTGGAGGCACCCTTGCTGGAGGCACCCTTGCTAGAGACTTGCTACTCTGATTTGCTTCAGATAAGTTTTTTTTTTTTTTAATTCTATTTTTTTTTACTCTGATCACAAAGGTAATAGAAGAGAGCTGCTATAAGCAAAAAAGTAGAAACAATACAGAAATATATATTGTTAATAATGAAGGCTTCCTATATCTATTGTTAGAACTTTGATGTGTGCATCCTTCCACATATAGATATGGGGTTTGTGATATATATGAGGGGTCTTAAAAATGTTCATGAAAAACATGTATTATAAAAAAAATCTTTAAATGGATTGTAAACTTTTTTGCAGCAAAATAAACTAAAACTAACTTGTTATAACATATCTGAACAAAATCTAATCTGAGACACTAAGATCTCAGTTTGAAAAAAACCCTATTATAGCAACTTGAATTCCGCTAAAATTGAAGCAAGAACAAATATCAAATTGATGCTGAAGCTTGTGTGGAAGAATGGTGAAATCACTGATGCTTTACAAAAAGTTTATGGTGACAATAATCCCAAGAAATCAGCAGTTTACAAATTGATATCTCATTTTAAGAAAAGGCAAGACAGTGTTGAAGATGAAGCTTGTAGTGGCAGACCATCCACATTAATTGCAAGGAAAAACTTAATCTTATTTGTGCCTAATTAAAGGGAACTGATTAACAGCAGAAACAATAGCCAACAGCATAGACATATCACTTGGTTCAGCTTACACAATTCTGACTGAAAAATTGCAGTTGAAAACATTCTACTCAATTGGGGCCAAAACTGTTGCTCCCAGACCAGCTACAGACAAGAGCAGAACTTGCAATGGAAATTTTAAACAAGTGAGATCAAGACCTGAAGCACTTTTCAAAGAAGTATAACAGGAGATGAAACATGGTTTTAACAGGATGATCCTGAAGAAAAAGCACAATGAAAGCAATGGCTACCAAGAGGTGGAAGTGGTCCAGTTAAAGCAAGAGCAGACTGTTCAAGAGCAAAGGTCATGACAACAGATTTTGGGGATGCTTAAGGCATTTTGCTTGTTTACTTCCCAGAGCGCCAAAGAACTATGACATTTGCTTATTATGAGAGTGTTTGAGAATGTTAGCCAAAGCTTTAGCAGAAAAATGCCCAAGAAAGCTTCACCAGAGAGTCCTTCTCCACCATGACAATGCTCTTGCCCATGTCTCCCATCAAACAAGGGCAATTTTGCAACAGTTCAATGAGAAATCATTAAGCATCAATCTTACAGTCCTGGTTTGGCTCCTTCTGACATCTTTTTGTGTACTAACCTCAAAAAATCTTTGAAGAACACCCATTTGTCTTCAGTTAATAATGTAAAAAAGACTGCATTGACATGGTTAAATTCCCAGGACCCTCAGTTCTTTGGGGATGAATTAAATGGCTGGTATCATCACTTATAAAAGTGTCTTAAACTTGATGGAGCTTATGTTAAGTAATACAAATATATATATACACACACACACATATATATATATATATATATATATATGTTTTTATCTTTTAACTTCATTTTTTTCAGAAAC
>NW_007726648.1:536042-537644 GCF_000696425.1 Galeopterus variegatus | reverse complement strand
CTATATATATATATATATATATATATATATATATATATATATAGTATCATACACGTTTTTAAATTTATTTATTTATTTAAGCTGGCTGGTCACTTCTTTTAAAACTTGCTTTTTCATTTAACATATCTCTTTCCTCTCTCCAAAATACTTTTATTTAATTTTCTACAATTAGTACTGCACAAAAATCTTCTCAGTTCCTTTTATCTATTTTCTCAATAGCCCCTCCAATTCCTTAACTTAAAGACAACTGGAGTGATCCTTGAGGACACTGTTTCCTCTTCAGCCTTCTCAAGTCCCATCTCTCTCCAATCTCATATGTCAGTCATGTGGAAGTCAAAACCACTTCCACAATGATGCTTCCAGACTATCCTAGTTTATTTTCTGCTGTTGTAACAGAACACCACAGGCTGGGTAATTTATAAAGAACAGAAATTTATTTGGCTCATGGTTCTGGAGGCTGAGAAGTCCAAGAACATGCTGCTGGCATCTGGCAAGGGTTCATCCCATGGAGTGAGGGCAAATGAGCATGCAACACAGAGAGAAATTGGGGGCCTAACTTATCCTTGTAGCAGGAACTCATTCCTGTGATAACCAATCCACTTCTGCTATAACAGAATTGATATATTTATGAGAGCAAAGCCCTCATGACCTAATCACCTCTGAAAGTTTCCAACTCTCAAACTGTTACAATGGCAACTAAATTTCAACATGAGTCTTGGAGTGGGTATTCAAACCACAGCACAGATCATCACTAGTCCATGCCCTCAGTTCAGTGCCTTCCTGTCTTAGCTTCGTCTGCCTTTTCTTGTAGCTGCCCCACCACTCCCTGTTTAATCGAGGCTGTAGTACTTCACTCCAAGTCATGTCATCATTGTCGGCAAATCCCTTGTCACTTTAGTCCATTATCCCCTGTACTTTCTCCCAATTCAATTTATATTCTAAGGCCAATATTTTAATAACACTCTTGTCAATTCTCTGATCTCTTCCTTTTCTTCATATCTGTCTAAAAAACTCCCAGCCTTTGGTGGATACAGCTATTTTCCTTCTTACTGTCTGAAGCAAGTTCTGAGAGAGTACAAAACTACACAGCTCATGAGCATGTTCCAGGTGACATTGTGTAGGGCCTTAGAGGTCACCAGTACAATTTTGGAATTTACTTTTTCTGAGATTTTGAGCAAATGAGTGACATGACTTTGTTTTAACAGAATCACTGGCTGCTGTGTGGAAAACAGAATTTAGAAAAGCATTCATAGAAGCAGGGATACTAGTTAGGAGCTATTTGCAATTATTCAGACCAGGGAAAAAGGTGACTGAGACCAGAAAGGTAGTAGTGGAAATAGTGAGACAGGGTTAGCCTCCTGTTAGGGTGTGGAGGGTCTATTTAGTCATGGTTCTAGAAATTACCTGGGGCAAAGTTCTGGCTTCTGAACTACAAACTCTCTCTGGCTCTCTCCAGGGATAGATCTCCCTTTTCACATGGATACCCAATATCATGGTTTTGAACTGAAGTAAAAAAAAACACACTGAGAGCATTTCACAAGTTTTTTTTTTTTTGTCTTTTTTGTCTTTTTTCCGTGTCCGGCAATGGATCGCAACCCTCAG
>NW_007726648.1:531833-535852 GCF_000696425.1 Galeopterus variegatus | reverse complement strand
GTTAGCCTCCTGTTAGGGTGTGGAGGGTCTATTTAGTCATGGTTCTAGAAATTACCTGGGGCAAAGTTCTGGCTTCTGAACTACAAACTCTCTCCGGCTCTCTCCAGGGATAGATCTCCCTTTTCACATGGATACCCAATATCATGGTTTTGAACTGAAGTAAAAACACACTGAGAGCATTTCACAAGTATTTTTTAGTCCTTTAACTAATCACATTATAATAAATCCAGCTCACTCTTCACCTCTAGTCCTGGATTTTCTGATATTGAGCTTTTGTGGTCTGTTCAGAAACAGTTTTGTTGGTGGTTGTGTCTTTTGCCTGCAATATGCTCACTGTCAATCTTCTCTGCTTTGTATCTTTCAGAAATTTCTCCAAGTTCTAATCTGTTGATAATCTCTGATTTTTAGAACTATATTTATATTTATATTTTTCTTTTTCTTTCAATATTTCAATGGGGCTTTGGAAAGGATGCATGATTTAAAAATGTGCTTCATTATTTTGATCTATAGTCTTCTTCATATTCTCCAGTTAAAATGGTCCTGCAGGTTCTGCAGTGCAGCAGGCATCTAACAAAGGAGAATATAAAACTAGCATCCCTTCCTTGGGCACTCCCAATTTCAATGATTTATTTTCTTAGAGTTTCAGACTTTGCTGTGAATCAGTCTGGTGGTCAACTTGGTCCCAGAAATGAGAACTGAAGGACACTTAAGTATGAAACAGAACTTGAAAATAAACAAAAAATTGAGCCAGAGATATGAAACACACAAGAGAAACTGCTAGAAAGATAGCTGGAGATCTAGAGTCTCAGCAGCTAAGGAGTAGAGCTTTTAAAAAGTAAATGGTCAATGTTGAGGCCACCCTGTCATGGCATTAGAATGCTGCTGTACGGCATCCAATTTGATAAAACAAGTCTTAACTCCTTACTCCATGAACAAAAGTGTGGATTCACATTGCTGCCAAAAGAAGAATCGATGGATGCTTCCCTAGCCTTTCCCACATGCCAGGAGCAGGTACTAACCCACTAAACTCCATGTAGGGCCACTCCCCTTTCTTTATCTGTATTTTCCTGGTCAAATTATCCAATAACTGTTACATCTGCTCTACCTGCTATGATACCAACAAAAGTATGCCAAGTTCAATGGACTCTAGAGGATGAGAAAGAAGAATAAACAAGAAACTGTTGGATTTGACCAAAAGATGATTCTGGTATCCTTACAGAGAGTAGTTTCCACAGTGGTGGTAGTGGGAGGGGCAGCATTTATGCAGGACAGCAGCAAGCAAATAGTGTATATATATATATATATATTCAGAGTTTGCATTAAAATGAAGGGAACAACTGAATGGGTTGGAGGAGTAAGAAGAGGAATGTGTGTGTTTCTTATGTAGGGAGAACTGTATATGAATGAAGGCAAACGGGAAGGTACCACACATAGAGAAGGTGTTGGAGAAGAATGGGTTGTGAGTTCAAATGTGATCCTTGAGTAGGTGGGATAGAGTATAATCCAGATTATTGTCATGCAGTAGGACCCGTCTGCTCACTTATGGAATTGTAAGTAGCTGCTATTTGAGTTTGTTCCATGGCCCTTCTGTAGGTTGGGAAAAGAAGTGAGAAAACATCTGTTAGTGAGTGTGAGCCATGGTTCTGGCTCACCAAAAGGAAGTGTAAGTAACCTGGAGGGAGACTTATCTCTGAGATCAGAGAGTAGAGGGTAACCTTGGTAACAGATAATAACACAACATGATTATTTGGTGGTTAATTACTCAATTAATGAATAAGTAAACTCTTGAATTGTATAGGTTAGGAAATATAAAGGCACAATAAAATAATGAACAATGACTTCAAGAAAAGTATTAAAGGATGTGGTAAAAAAAAAATCGCTCCAACTACCTCTGGTTCCCATTACAATTGATCATCTACTGATTGTGTCAAATCAAAAGCAGGCTAAAAAAGGGAGCTCCTTCCCTAGGTTGAACCACTTCCCCTGTTACATAGATTCAATGCTCAGTGTAGCTGTTTTTACCCAGGGGGATTTTTAGATTGACATTTTTCATGATTGATTGAATATGAGACAGATGAATATTTTTCAATTCTCAGAGGATCCTTGGAGTAGACAGCCAAACATTATCTTTCCTCACGTTTTAATCATGACAGGGCTGACACTGTGAATGACTCCCTGGGTGCTCCTAGGCTGGAGATACATGCAGGTACCACTCTGGGAACAGAAGCTTACTCCGTAAGGGTAATGGAAGCTTCCTTCATTATGAACTGGGCTAGTTGGTGGCCACAGTGAGGACTTCAGTCTCTCAGGTCTACTCTTCTAATGTAGGCTTTTCAGTTTGAAGGTTTCTCAACTATTTTTTGCAGTGTTCATGCTTGACATTTGTTTGCTTCAACTGAAAATATTTTTATCACTTCCTTGTGATAGGGGAGCTGTCTGTTAGCTTCAGGCTCTGGTTCCTAAAGAAAAATTTATGGGCATTTCCTACATAAATATCATAAAAAGCCAGAGAGTTCAACGACGGTGATGTCTTAAGCTAATGTGCTGAGTAAATATGAAAACAGAGTATGATGTCAAAAAATAAATATATAAGCCTTGTAGCATTTCTTTTATTGGAGGTAGTAATTGATGCAAATAAATGGAGGATTGTTTTATAATAGTAAAGTCATGACGAAGAAGATGGTGAGAATGGTACTTAATCAGGAAGTTGAGCCTCCAAGTTTCTCATTGAAATATCTATAAGTGTTCCTTCTGGAGATGCTAACAGCGCTAGTCCTCAGAGGTGGGGCAGGCAAAGTAAGGGGTTAGGGAACAGGCCTAGGAGGAACAGATCTTGGAAAGGACTGTAGAGGCAGAAAGGGGATGATCCCTTTCCTTCCCATCATAAGGGTTATAGTCGACACCCCTATAACAAAGGCAGATTAACAAGAGAAAAGCATAACAAATTTATTTGATCAGTTTTATGTGACATAGCAGCCTTCAGAATGAAGACTCAAAGATACAGAATGAACTATCTATTTTTATGCTTAGGTTCAAGGAAGCATGGACAGCTGTATAGAAATGCGATTGGACAGAAAGGGTACGCTTATAGACTGAGTGGGGAAATTCAGTAAAGCCTCTATGTTCAGATTCTTCTTGGCTTCTCTGTGAATCATTCCTTCCTTCCAGATATGGAGTTGGATCCCTCTGGAATAAGGGTCTTTCTTTCTTCATGACCAACTGTAACACAGAAAAGAGGGGGGAAGGTTAGAGTAATATTTTTAGGCTTTAGGACTGGCTTTGGGGAAAAGAGGTTTGTGTTTCTATGACCTGCCCTGGGGGAGAGGGATTCCAGTTTCTATGACTTGCCTTGAGGGAGAATGAGAGGTGAGAGACAGCAAGACAAGAGAAGGTCACAGTTCAGAAGTTGCATTTGGGGAGGGGTGGGGGAGAAGGGGTGGACTAATGGGTACAAAACTATGCTGTCTACCCTAAGTGAATCATTGTGCAGCACATGCATGTATTGAAACAACACATTGTACCCCTCAAAAATAAATATAAATAAATTTTTTTAAAAAAAGAAAAAAAGGAAGGTAGCTATGCTCACCACTATACCAACTAGACCCATACCCATCACAATATACCAAAATTAAGTCAAAATGGATTAAAGAATTAAATATACACCCTGAAACAATACAACTTCTTAAAGAAAACATAGGAGAAACACTCCAGGAAGTGGGACTGGGCACAGACTTCATGAATATGACCCCAAAAGCACGGGCAACCAAAGGAAAAATAAACAAATGGGATTATATCAAACTAAAAAGCTTCTTCACAGCAAAAGAAACAATTAACAGAGTGAAAAGACCGCCAACAGAGTAGGAGAAAATATTTGCAAAATATTCATCTGACAAAGGATTAATATCTAGAATAAACAAGGAACTGAAACAACTTTACAACAATAAAAAAGTAACCCAACTAAAAAATGGGCAAAGGAGCTAAATAGGCATTTCTCAAAGGAAGATATACAAATGGCCAAC
>NW_007726648.1:527529-530956 GCF_000696425.1 Galeopterus variegatus | reverse complement strand
TTCCTTGAAGTTGATATGACAAGTGAACAGATATGAGGTTGTTGGGAGGGAGGGGGGAGAAAGAAGGGGGAGGAAGGTTTGGGTGATGGGCCACAATAAATAACCACGCTGTATATTGATAAAATAAAATTAAATTTAAAAAAAAAGAAAAGAGAAAATTGAAATTGGGTTGGAAAGATTAAACTTTTAAAAGAAATTGGAAAATTCCAGCTCATAAAAATAATGCAATCCTTGGAATTAATTCTTTTGTTAGTACGCATGTCATAATTATCTTTGACTTTAGTTGGGGTATATTCTTAGGTCCCATAGTTCCCTAATACTTCAGATTGGTTTATGTTGCTTGCCTGGCCTTTGAAAGCATATGAGGTTGGTACTTATGGCATAGAAGGTGGTAGTCAAAGTAGACCCAGAAAAGTGAAAAACAGGTCATGAATTATGGCCATTTCTGGGACTAAAGTTCAGAGCAAGAAGGAGTGTCAAATCATTATAAGCATTAATTTTAGAGCCTAAATAAGCAACAGAAGAAANAGAAGGAGTGTCAAATCATTATAAGCATTAATTTTAGAGCCTAAATAAGCAACAGAAGAAACAAGGCAGCACAGAACCTTAAAGCAGTAAGGGACCCCAAAGCTCATCTATTCAAATAGACACCTGTAGTCTCAAGGACCATGGCCACTCAGGAACCTTTTGGCTCATTCAGAGATATTAAAGCCAGATTCAATCTCCAGAAATGGCTGGGATAGGATGACAATGAAACTACACGTGTGTGTATATATAAGGAGTTGCAGAACAGACAGGAGAGGTACTTTGTAAAGAAGTCAACTGGGGTAGATTCTTACAGGAAGATTCCATCCCTAACATACGTCCAAAGCTAGAAAAAGGTAGTTATTTCTAAGACTTATGGGCCTCTCCTTCTAGAATCAATACATGTACAAAAACTCAACTCAGTAATTTTCTCTCTATGTCAGTTAATGGCATAGCCATAAAATCAACCTTCCAAGGTAACATTATAAGACCTGTCTTGTATTCCCTACCTCACATGCAATTGATCACTTCTCAGGGTAAGAGATGGAAAACCAATTCGGTGTTATTTATTCCTAATAAGCCATTATGTAAATCAGATTTTGTGTTACACATTTGCAGATTATAGCTTTTGGAGGCTTTCAGCTGCAAATGACACAAAATGTAACAGTGAAGTGCTAAGAAAGCTAAAGCAATTGTTAGTGAGACTTGTTTTAATAGTAATGAGGATGATAGCATTATTATTTTAGTAAACTTTGTTAGTGTTTAGTACACAACTCCATAAGATAAATCTAATTATTTGAGATGCTTCTGGATATAAATAAGAAAATAATCAACTAAATTGATAGAACTAGGCAGAAAATCAGCAAGGATAGAGAAGACTTGAATAACTAATCAGCTAAATTGAACCAATTGACACATACAGGATACTCTACACAATGACTGCAGAATACACCTACTTTCTGAGTACAAGAACTATGTTTCTCAACTGCTTCCAAATCTTGCACATACAAAAAATCATAATAATTATTTGGCATCCACTAATAAACTGGAGATGTGGGGACATTGATATGGAGTTTGGTAAAAAAAAAAAAAATGCTTTATATTTTTCAGATTGTATAAAGATGAAGAAAACTAAAACACAAAAATTAGGGATGATATTAAGTAGAAAACTTATGTAAAACTTTGAAATAAAATGTTTTTTATTGTAATGAAAAGCTTAAGAGTGTGTCTGTATTAATTTCCTAGGGCTGTTGTAACCAAGTACTACAAACTGGGTGGCTTAGAACAACAGAAATTTATTTAGTTCTGGAGATTGGAAGTCTAAAATCAAGGTGTCCTCAGGGCCGTGCTCCTTCTGAAGGCTTTAAGGGAAGAGGGCTCCCTTGCCCTTTCCTGGCTCTGGTGATTGCCAGCAATCCTTGCCTTTCCTTGGGTTGTAGACACATTACTCCAGTCTTTGCCTTGGTCATCACATGACGTTCAATCTGTGTATGTCTGTATCTTCAAATCTCTCTCTCCTTATAGGGACACTAGGCATTGGATTTAGGGACTACTATAATCCAGTATAACCTCATCCTAAATATATTATATCTGCAAAGACCCTATTACCATAAAAGGTCAGATTTACTAGTCCTAAGAGTTAGGACTTCAACATATTTTCTTGAGGGACATAGTTCAACCCATAAAGATACGTATAAACATAATTTTTCATGCCAAACTTTATGGTAAAAATGGCTAACATGCAATTCTTGATCAAGATTTTCTATTGATAATCTCTTTAAATGATTGAGTTTATATTGAAGAGAAAAAGAGTTTGCACAAGTAGGTGGTAGGAAAATTAAACCATTACAAATTAACCATTAAAATTTTTTTAAAAATTGATAATAGTTGACAATATATTGACATAATCAAATAGCTCCTTTTTAATTGAAAAATACAATGTTAATTTTTTTTCATGATAATGCCAATTATTTTAGACTCTGATCAAAACATTTTGTATCGAGTATCTGAAAATGATGAGGCTCTAAGTACATGCATTTTTAAGGCAGTCACTTGGCAGCTAGCTTGGACTTCACTAAAAGCATCCATCAAATCAATTGACACAAGAATCAAAGACAGAGATTCAGGGCTGCTGCCTGGAGTTGGGCCCATCAGAAGCCCTCATCTAGGCTCTTCTGCTCATCACCTCCCTGACACTCACTGGCTTTGAAATACCAACTGCTATCCTTGAAGACCTGAAACAAGAACCCACTCAACAGTGCTATGGATCCCTGTCCTGGACAGCAGTGTGTTTTGCTGTTGGCAGATCACTCTTTTATGGCATTTAGCATATAATGGCAAAGCAGCAGATGCTGGAAGTCATTCATCAAACTCACTGGCTGCAGAACTGTGGGATCTGACTTCAAACACTGCTCAAGCCCAGAGGAGGCTGCTTAAGATCTGAGATGATTAGCCTGAGGGCCACACCCGTGTGTCCCAATGTTTGATTGACAAAACCCTTTGCCACACACCTGAAACCCAATCTCAGCCTACCTGGAAAGCTCTATTTAGACCATGCAACTAAATAATAAAAAAAAACACCTCAAGTTTTTACGAACTCCATCTCTATCTTGATGTGCAAATCAGTGTGAAGATTTTCTATTTGAAATTTAGATAATTTGATATAACAACTTAACTGTGGGATTCAAAGATTAAATGAACTGCAAACACATCAATTATTCATATTATTATTACTTTCAGCCCACCATTTCCAAGTGTACTTTTTACCTCACAGAACACCAGTGGGAAACGAATTATTGTTATAGAACCTGATTCAATCACGGATGCGAAAGCCTCTGGTGTATGAGGGTACTTCAAAAATCTCATGGAAAGATTCATATTGTCTTTTAATTCTATTTGTCCA